>NC_051430.1:33096576-33100775 GCF_001649575.2 Kryptolebias marmoratus
CTTCGCTAAATAGTTATTTTTTCTTCTTATTTATCACTTCTATAAACTGAATGTATGCAAAGTGACAACACTAATACATTCGTCGTAGCCTACGTTATGAAATATTTACATGAATCATTGATACAATTATGATAGAAACGATAGAAGAAAATATGTCAAGATAGACACTTTTCTATCGTCCCCACGATATGGATCGTTAGATCGCCCAGCACTACTAGAAGTCATTCACAACATGTAACAGAAGTTCACACATCATGTCAACCTGTCTCAACATGAAAGGCAGTGGGCGATATGCATTCCTTCACAGAATGCTAGGTCTTTAGTATCCATATGTTTCTGTTAGATATGTGTTGTTTGTTCTCTAAACTAACCATTTATCTGTCCTTCCAGTCCTGTGATTATACATTTTTCCATCTGTTAAAACTCTGACACGTTCCAACAGACAGACGATTATTCCTCTCCAACCTGTTTGTGTTTCAGCAGGAAGAGAAAACCGCTCGTTTACCTGAGAGCATTGTAGAAAGCAATGGTCTTCCCATAAGTTATAACCAGAATCTCTCCCTCAGCCACATACTCCATGCTGCTGACGGTCGTGTCAAAAGTCAGAGTCTTCACCTCCTCCATGGAGTTCCTGTCCCACAGCCTGAACAAACACACACACACACACACACCTGCTGTCAAAAAGCAACTTGTTTCACTAAGACAGGCTGGAGTTTAGGTTTAACAGCAAGCAGCACCAACCGGATCGTTTTATCCTCCGCTGCAGACAGGATCTGTTTATCGTTGTTACACCACAGAGCTTTCTTTATGGCTGCACCGTGACCTGTGATCTCCTGAAGAGCTGCAACACACACACACACACACATCTCAAGTCTTCTGGAGCTAAAGGACAGCACTGCACAGTATTTAACATTTGTGAAAAACATGAAACTCATTTCCTAGGGCTGCAATTCTGTGAAAAATCAACAACATGTGTCCAGGTTGGTCTCCTCTGTATATGAGCTCACCTGTTTCAGGATTACTGAGGTCATAAATACGCAGCAGTTTGTCGTTTCCTCCCGTCAGCAGACAGCTGCTGTCCTGAACAACAGAGTCAACATCTTTTAACGATTACAAACTGTTTGTTATGCGTGTTAACAGTTTATTACCACCTCCAAGTATTTTATGACTTTAATTTGATTCCATCACTGAGGACAGTTTTCTGAATAAATGACAAAACAAACTCGGGTTTCAGATGGTGGATTACCACTCAGACTGAACAAAGGGTTAAAATCTCAGCTCATACACACAAAAAAACAAAAACACAAAGTCAGTCCTTTGTCAGTTCTTGGGTTTTCTATAACACAACATAATAAAAATGATCTGGTTCTGGTACCTGGTTACCAGGTTCTAAAGATTTTCAAATCCAACCTCAAGTGAATAAAAACAGATTATACCGTCTCATTATTTCTTAAACAAAAACAAAATGGAAAAGCTGTGTGTGGAAAACGAAGTCCATCCTTGCTCCTTTCAGAGGCTCAGTATCAGCCAGGTGTGTTAGCACAACGCCAGGGTGGAAAGACAACAGAAATGCTCTTGGAGACGCAACTGTTGCTGCACATTCATCTGGGAAGGGTTAAAGGGTCATTTCCAAAGCACCCCGAAGGTCAGACCGTACAATGGAAAAAAATGAGCTCCATCTCAGACTCTACAGGCCTCAGTCAGAAGATTAAAGGTTAAAGGTCATGGCTTGTTCTGAAGGGTTGCAGGACAAAGCCTCTTCTCGCTAAAAACAACATTGCAGCACAACTATGACTTGTAAGGTTTCATCTTAGTGAACCACAAGACTTCACGAACAAGGAGACCAAAGCAGAGATGTTTACCCATAATGCACAGCAGCAAACACCTCAAACCAACTGGTAAACACAGTGGGCTCCTTGCAGTCATTGAGTCGACCATGTAGACCAGGGGTAGGCAACCCTGGTCCTGGAAAGCCACCATCCTGAAGGTTTTCCTTGTTTCTCTGCTCCAACACACCTGATTCAGTGGTAAAATCCCCTCTTCATGTTCTGCAGAAGCCTGTTAATGACACACTGATTCAAACCAGGTGTGTTGGAGCAGAGAAACAAGTAAAACCTTCAGGATGGTGGCCCTCCAGGACCAGGGTTGCCTACCCCTGATGTAGACCAAAGACTTCTGGAGTCAAACGTGAGGACATCTGTCTCACAGCTGAAGCTTGGACCAAACTGGGACAATGACCCCAAACACAGCAGCTGATCTACAACAGAACGGCTCAGAAAGATAAGAATCAAGGTGCTGTAACAGTCCAGTCGGAGTCCAGTGACCTTCAGAGAGCTGAGCAGAAACCAATGTCTGCAAACCTCAATGACCTGAAGCAACATCGAAAAGAAGACTGGGACAAGATTGGCCCACAACATTGTCAGAGATGGATAAAGAAATACAAAAACAGGTACTGCTGTTAAAGGAGGTTCTAAGTTACACTACACACGCTGAAACACTTGCTTGAATCAGTTAAAGCCATTTCCGGCTACACATTAAAAAAAAACTACTGACATCACGTGAGGGAAGTGCTCTGGCCCTTTAATTTCCACAGACAACTTTTCCATTTTGTTTTTGTTTAATAAATGATCTGTTGTGTTTTTGTTCACTTGGTTGGGGGTTTTAATCAGCCCAGATCAGTTTCTTTATGTCCTTTAGTGATGTTTGAACAAAGATGCAACACAGAGATGTCCCGTTTGTATGAACAGATCCTGGATCAGGCAGTGAAACATGGAGGTCCACAACTGAACTGACCTGAGTAAAGTTGACAGACTTGACAATGTGTTTGTGTGCCAATGAGAGGACCTCATCTCCGCTGACTGCGTCCCACACCTTCCTGTAAATGACACAGGGGAGCCGTTACTGACAACAACTCATCTCAATCATAACTAACAGAGAGTAAAAAATATTTCTTCATTCATTTTAAAGTGGCAAATTAACCAAAATGTACTTAAATCTGGCATGTTTTCTTCCCAACATGTGTATGGCGTCATAGTCATGTTACGCAGAATTTACCTACCACTGCATCAAGAAAACATGACTCAATGACTTCATGTTAGCAACAGTTTTTGTTAAAAGAAAAGAGCTCATGCACCAGGTGATGTATCAGTCCACTAGTCTGATACATTCAGCAGCATAAGAGTGGTTAACCATGGCTCAGCACACGTACATCTGGATGTTGTTTAGTGGAGAAAACGGTGACAAACTATATAATCAATGTGGTGTACAGTCTCAGTCGGTCTAATAAGGGAAGCAACAATCTGTACAGAGACAGAGGAGTGGCGACTACTCTAGTTTCTCTTTACGTAGAAAATGTCCACGAGGAAAAAAAAAGGTTCACATCTATGTGAGCGAGAGCAGATTTCTTCATGAATGAATGGCAAAAAAACCAAACAATACCCAACACTATAGACCATAAAATCAGACTAAAACAAAATTAAATATAAAATAAAACCATCAAATGATGAAACCATTCAGCTAAGCTCTTCAGTCCATCCCAGAAGTTTAATTTATGCAGACTGAGTTTAAATTAAGTTTGAACTGATCACATTTATACGACGAGTCAAATCATTAGAGAAACTGAATCCGCAAAATTACTCTAAGAAGCTTACCAGACAAAAAGTATGTATCAGTAAAAATGAGGTTTTCAGAATAATAACCTGATTTTATATTTATTTGGGCTATAAAATCAGGCACGTGGACCCAGAAATTATATTTGTAGAATTCCAGCGAAGGCAGCGAGACAATTTAGGTCAGAAACACAATTCTGCTTCAATATCAGTTGGACCAGTGGCGGCTGGCCAACAGAGGGCGCTAGGGCGCCGCCCCACCACTCACATTACCTTGAATAAGACGTAAAAAAAATAAATTAAAATTAATTAGTACAATAAAAATATTTTGAAATTATATATATATATATATATATATATATATATATATATATATATTTTTTTTTAGTTGTGTAAGATAAATATTTTATAGTTAATGATAAGTAAAGTTGTTTTGTTCTTCGACGTTGTCTGATTGGTGACGTATTTCCGCCCCGGGGCACAAAAATCTTTGTCCATAGACTCTTGTTAAAAGTTGCACATGCGCAGTAGCTCCTCTTCAGTACAAGAGATAGGACCGTTCAGGGCGCACCTCTCCTGCGCCCAGAGCTG
>NC_051430.1:33101130-33110865 GCF_001649575.2 Kryptolebias marmoratus
AAAACAGGTCTTATAAACGCTAAATGTGTCCTACAGGCTTGTGCCTTGGGAGACCTCCGTCTTTGTAAGTATTGGTGTTCAGGAAGCACTTATGCATTTATATGTACATTATAATGTTGCTTTTGTTGTTTTAATTCATATAAATACACTGTTGTGATACCTTAGTATATGTTTTAGTCCAAAACATATACTAAGGTATCACATAATAGACATATACCAAGAAAGGTTTTCTTCATAGGGTCTGTTACCACGGCGACAGACCCTTTCTGGAACAGAAAACTTGGTGTTAACTTGCTTTGGGTTTCATTTAACCCTTGACCCCTCTGGTGTGTGTGTGAGCTGCCACACAGCTGGTAAATGCTCCTGATGACCCGGAAGTAACCCTGACTGGATTCATTCTGGGTCCAGGTTCGGTTCTGGAAAGCCCTACTCACGCTGTGAAGTCTGCGGCGGCCGTGGCTGCCTTGGTGGCATCAGTGTTCAGAGTGGCTCCCCAGACAGCGCCTTTGTGACCCAGAAACGTTCCGATCCAGTCCCCTGTGTCTCCCTGGCGCAACATGGGCTTGCCATCTGACCGGAAGAGGACGTGCGTGTTAGTTACCATGACAACATCTGAATTATCTGATCACCTTACCGATGATCCATATCTGTACATCGCTGTAAACCAAACGTGTCCACATTAAAAACACAAGAGAGACTCGGACTGAGACGGATACCGGACTCCCTGCCGCCCCCCATCCCCCCCTCCCCCGGTCCCGGACTCACCCTTGCAGGCGCTGATGAGAAAGTATCCGTACGGAGTGATTCCGCTGAAGGCCAGGTCCACCACCGGTCGAGTGTGACCGGAGCAGGTCAGAGGGGTCTGCCTCATCGCCATGCTCCGCCAGCTGGACCCAGGACTGATCAGGGAAGAGACGGAGGGACGCTAGCGAGCAAGTTGAGTCGGCTAAACGATAGCAAACAGTCCGAACGACCGGTTAATCTAAGAGTAGCACGCAGATTAGCGACGGCCGTCAGTTCGTTACCCTGTAAACTGTTGAGAACTGAAGTTTTATCCAACTAAACGTCGTTTCTGCCGCTCAGCAAAGGAATGGCTCTCGTGCTAATAGCTACAACATTGCAACTAACTAGCAACGTGCAACGCGGAGTCACTGCGGTGACGCTGATATACCGGGGATACGACGTTAGCCACAACATGGTTACTACTTCCGGAGTTTACCTTTCACAATAAAGTCAAAAAAAATAAATTAATTAATTAAGCAGCCTACCAACCGTCGATATTATAACTTTATTTACGTATGTCGATACTACCAACGACCACTTTTGAGAGAAAACATTATATAAAGTGATAATAAAAATATATGATCTAAATATGATTTCTGTTAATCTTATTAAATGTCTTAATGTGATGTTAAGTTAGAGGCTTATTTAAAGGATTTTCTCTGTTTCTTTGTGTTTTTGTTTCAGTGCTGTTTTTATCCCTCACACAAATCCAACAACAGACTCTGAACAAGAGCTAAGATTGTATCCTACAGCAGATAAATTGCTACTATTATTTACTCTTGTCTTGTAGGCAATGGGGTTCCATTAGTGCCAAAAATATGTTTATGTGTCTATGTAAGATGTGTATGTAGCATGCTATGTATATGTTAGGTGATATGTTAAATGTATATGTATTGTAACATGCCTATATACTGCGTTGTGTCTATGTTCCGCACATATCATTATGTCACTTTATATATACACCTTACATATCACCTTACATATACATAGCATGCTACATACACACCTTACATAGACACATAAACATATTTTTGGCACTAATGAAACCCCATAGTAGGCTAGTAAAGTCAATCTCTGGTATTTAATAACTTCATGATTTCATGGGACCTGGGACTTTATTCACATCTGAAAGCTTTTACTTTGGAAATGTGACACAAAATCAGTGTCTTTATCAGATCCTGTATGACTATAAAAAGATAGTCCAGTTAACTTTGAAGTGATGTTTTGTCTAATAGTTTTCAATAGTTAGTACATTATCAGCCTTGGCATCAGTCAAAGTGGATAATATTAAGAAAGAGGCAAAAGTCTTTGTCCAGGCTGGGCTAAAGGTTAGCCAATCCAGGGCCTGTTTTTTTTAAATAGTTTTTCAGGATTGAATACAAGTCCTTCTCAAAACCAACATACTGGAGTGAAAGAATGCTACACTAGCTAATATTAAATGGCTACACTTTAGCATGTCACTGTGTGTGCAGAACGTAGATATATGTGTATTTGGTGGCTGTCTGGTTATAGTACAGTATATCTTCATGGTTGATATGTTTTAATGCAGAACCTTACTCACTGTAGCACCAACACATCTGTCTGTTCCTGAATGAGTGGTTTTAGGGCTGCATAAGCTGCTATCGGCCACGCCCCCCAATTCAGTGTCCTGTCTCAAAACATAAAAACTCACTGAAGGGTTAAACGCTGCGGATCATTATTAATTCAAACTATGAGGATTAGGCGTTTATACTTGACGGTGCAGTGTTCTCCGAAAAGACGGGGCTGTTTTTTGTTGCTTAATGCGCCTTATAGTCCGGTGCTCCTTATATACGACAAAAGTCTGAAAATAGACCATTCATTGACAGTGCGCCTTATATTCCAGTGCGTTCTATAGTGCGGAAAATACGGTACTACAATTCCAACAGTAAATGCTCAGATATTGTGGGTAATGTAACGTGAGACACAGGAGTCCTTCCTGAAATGATTTGCGCAAACTACAACTTTCTTTTGGCAATATCACGGGGACATTGCTGTCAAAAAGAAAATGAAGCCACGTAGCTCTGTTGGCTAGGAGAACATGCAGGAACACACATTACAGCCGACAACAGAACATTTTCCTTTTCCAGCAGTAAAACCAGCAGAACAAACGTGACGGTCTTCTTGTAATGAAGTGGGCGGAGCTCCACTTGGGTTGCTAGGTAACAAGTATTGTGATGCAACAATCCAGAGGTTTTTAAAACAGGTCGTTTTGCAGATACCAGAAAACATTTACTTGTTGTCAAAAAATGCCAGTTTGTTTTTTGCTTGGTCTGTTTCTAGCAGTAAAAAGTCAATTTGGCACAATGGGTCACCTTTAAAAACAAAAACAAAAACAAAAAAAAAACAGATTTTAGGTCAGTATCTGTAAAACTGTTTTAGCATCCCGAACACATGAGATCAAGCATAAGATCAATAACAAGGTTTGTCCAAATCAGCTAGAATTCTGTTCCTTCTCATTATAAGATGATCTTTGTTTAAAACTCTAACATGAAAGGTGGAGAATAATATGCATTCCTTCAAGGATTCTTTGCCTTTTAACTGTTCTGTCTCTGTTTTTCAGCTGGGTGGGTCTGCAGGCAGATCTGGCCACCTCCTGTTACTTATTATTTTATTTTTTTAGTGTATCCCAGCAAACTTTTTCACCTGTGTGTGAGGACTGTAGGTAAACGTCCCCTCCTGCTGGTCGCAGGTCAGCCTCAGTAGGCGGAGTGGATGATGCCCTTTACTCCTGTCCTCGCTGAGCTCAGGATCTTTACCTGCAGAGCAGCCTTCCTCTTCAGCTTTCACAGGAGCTGCTTCTTCTCGCTGGTGTCTGCTGAACTTCAAGAAGCAGAAGGATGCCGTTGTCTCGATCCTTGTCCATGACGTCCCTGAGCGGGCTGCTGCCGGCCTGGGAGGAGGATGAGCTGCCTGTGGAAGACCTGCTACTTTTTGAAGTTGCCTGGGAGGTCACCAACAAAGGTCAGACAGACCACAAACCTGCACGCTCTGATTCGTGACATAAAAGCAACTTTCTTTATCTCTAAGAGATGCATTTCTTTAAAAAAAAAAAAAAACAACTTATGTTTACATGCAGCTCAAAATGTTAGAACTACAGTGTTGGACACATTTATACATAGTTATATTCCTGCTAAAACTAGGACATGAAAGGAAAACAGCAAGAAAACTCGTTGAGAAATGAAAAGAAAAGACCACAATACCCAGAATTGTGCTCATTGCGTGTTAAAGCTCCCTGCCTGTAACCGTTTGCGTAAAACTGAGTCTTTGCTTTTCAAAGAGCAAATATTGCAATCCAGTCAGCATGGAGTCTGCTCCCTGTGTGGAGTTAAACATTAAGCTGCAGATAAGTTGGAAAGATGGCAGCAGCAGACCCCTAACCTTCAGGTGCATCACCCTGTCTTTTTATCGCACCGATGAAGTGTTTGTCTGTCTGTTAGCAAAATGGAAAGTAATTAATGGATGTACCTCTACAGCTGATTAACCTCTGGAGTTGACACAATTCAAGATGGCTGCCACAGCTAATCAAAATGTGTAAACACATAAATGGCTATATTTATGTCAATTCTACAGTGGTAATTTGATGTTGTAGTAGCTGAGAGTCATTCCAAACTTACTGATTGAACAGTAACTGCTTATAAAAGTTTGCCATTAACTAGTCAACTCTGGACACGTTTTATTAAAAATTTCAGAAAATAATCATGAAATGTACATCTGCAATGGATTACATTTTGAAGCCAACCTTATTTAAGATGGCCACCACAACCAGCTGACCTTTGAAAACAGAAAAATGGCTGACCTTGTTTAACTTTACAGATCTTGAGTTAAAAGTTGGTGTGCTTGCTGTTGAAAGTCATTTCCAACACACACTCTGTGCACTACGCACTGTTCGAGTCGAGTCTACACTGTCTGTCTGTTAGCAAAATATCCCATGAACTGCTGGACATAATTTAATGAAACTCGGAAAGTAATCAATACATCTACAACTGATTAACTTTTAGAGTTGGCCTAATTCAAGATGGCCACCACAGAAAATCAACCTTCGAATGCACAATAATAGCTATAACACAGTCAGTTTGGTAGAAATTGAGCTAAAGTTTGGTGTGGTAGTAGTTAAAAATCATTTTAAGTGCCAATGCACTTCACATTGTGAACAATGTCATTTATATAGTTTGACTAAAATAGCTGTAACTGTCATTTCTGATCATAAGATGAGCTTAGTTTAAAACTCTGACATAAAAGGCTGCAAGAAACATGCATTCCTTCAAGGAACGCTAAACCTGTTAAGTTCTGGTTTATCTTTTTACAATAAGATACATCTCAGCATGAGGTCATTTATAGAGGACTCCTATTATGAGCTCTACACACAGGAAATGTTGTAAAGCCCCACAATAAGCCAATGGTTTTCAAAATAAGGTGCAGTTACACAAGCTTTTAATTAAATCTTTAGGTTATGGCTCCAGGAGCTTCTAATTAAAGTTGCACCCAACCATTTTCCACAGGGCGATTGGGAGAAAATGACACTAGATGGGATAAATTGAGGAAAGTTAAACCCATTCAGTTATGTTTGTATTTTTGTTTTTAAATACTTTGTACACAAATATGTAAGTAATAAGTAAATTTCATCAATAGTACAAACACAACACAGAGAGTAGAGAGAGTAAAGACAGCAGAGTGAGGAAATGTGGTCAGATTGTCCTCCTATAGAAGAATAACGAAGGAATAGCTCAAGAAACCCAAGCCAACCCTAACTATAGGATTAATCAAAAATAAATAAATAAATGAAAATCTTAAGCCTAGTTTTAAAAGTAGACAGAAACTGGAAGTTGGTTCCACCAGAGAGGAGCCTGAGAACTGAAAGCTCTGCCTCCTGTTCTACTTTCAGAAACTCTAGGAACCACAAGTAAACCTGCAGTCTGAGAGCGAAGTGCAGGAACAGCATCATCTTTAATGTATGTGACCAACAAAGTTACACCTGTTAAAGTGCTATAACATTATGTTTTGTGTGTAGTTGGAGGAATTTACACGGTCATCCAGTCCAAGGCTAAGATTACAGTGGATGAATGGGGCGAGAACTATTACATGATGGGGCCCTACTATGAACACAACTTCAAGACTCAGGTGGAAGGCTGTGAGCCACCCAACGCTGCCGTCCGGAAGGCCATGGATTCTCTCACTCACAACGGCTGCCAGGTGTGTGTGAAATGTTGACATAAGCTAGAGAAGAAGGGATGCGGATGCACAACAAACGTGACAAATTTTTAAATTAGAAAAATATTTGAAGTAATTCACTGTAACACTATAGTAACCAGTTTTGAATAATGTTCGAGTCAAGCCACTTCTTCACTGGGCTGTGATTGTCGGACAACTTTATCTAATGGAAAGATATTTAAAGTAATGTGTAATGGTCCAAGCACTGAACCCTGAGGAACTCCGTGACTAACTGTGGTGTATGTATGTCATTATTTACCTGTCAGCCTGCCACATTCATCTGCACCTGTCCCTTGTTTATAATCACTCACCTGTGTTCACTTACCAAACCCCCCTTTCTCCATATAAACCTGGTTCTCAGCTTCCATTTGTCACGGGTTCCTTGTTGCTACATGCACTGTCTAAAACCAGGGGTCTCCAATCCTGGTCCTCAGAGCCACCATCCTGCAGGTTTTCCTTGTTCCTCTGCTCCAACACACCTGATTTGAATCAATGGGTGATTAACAGGCTTCTGCAGAACATGAAGAGGTGATTTAACCTCTGAATCAGGTGTGTTGGAGCAGAGAAACAAGGAAAACCTGCAGGATGGTGGCCCTGAGGACCAGGATTGCCCACCCCTTGTCCAAAACAGTGGTCTCCAATCCTGGTCCTCGAGGGCCACTATCCTGCATGTCTTACTTGTTCCTCTGCTCCAACACACCTGATCCGATGGTTAAATCACCTCTTCATGTTCTGCAGAAGCCTGTTAATCACCCATTGATTGAAATCAGGTGTGCTGGAGCAGAGGTGTGCTGATTGGCAAGTGGAAGCAGGTGACTTTATTACAAATGGCTGACAGGCAAGAATGACAAGGCAAGACAGAATAGCTGAGGGAAACTTGAGCAGTAACATGAAATCCAAAAGCCTAAGAATGTCCGGCTAAAGCTGGATTCATACTGTGAGAAGGGAAGAAATTGACTCTTTTTCACATTAATATTTTATACTTCATGAGAAACTGGAGCAGAGAACTCCTTAGTTATTTTTGATGACATCTTTGAGACACCACTAACTTTGATAAAGCAGTATACAACAATCTGAAGAGAACAGGTTCAAATATCAGTCCCTTTTAGTAAAAAAAGAGCTGTGGGTTTTTTTCATTTGTCAACAACTGCTTGAAAAACATTTTAATGTTAAAATAACTAATATGAGCTTTCAATTTATCATCATCATCATTCGAAATCCAGTTGTAACCTGATGCACAGGACTAGCTATGTTTTTTTGTATCTCCCTCCCAAAATAAATGCAAAGAAAGTCACTTAAAAGAGCATATAGAAGCAAAGTCAGTGTGGACTGAATGATGAGATGTTTCCTTCTGAGCACATGAATGAAGATGCAGGCACAAAAACGAAGGTTCACATTGTATTTCCACATATGAGGGAAATCCCCCCACCCAGAGGGTGCAGTGTACTGTCAGCTTCGACACATGCAAGTTAACTAAATCTCCTTTGTGCTTTGGTTTCTGTAATATTTGCTCAGCAAGGTCAGGAGGAGCTGGTTCTGATATGGCCCAGTGGGTGATAAATATTTGCTGACTCCAGCTCCAGCTCTCCTTCTAATACTGCACCATACCACTGAGACCCCCCCCCCGCAAGTCCTGCATTTTCATGGACTGAACCAAGTCTTTTCCACAAACTAAGACATCCTGAATCTTCATAATCAAAATATTCCTGCACTAAATTTAGCAGGACACACGACACCTGAAATCTAATATATCTAATATTTCTGCAATACTCACATATGTCTAGCTTTGATTATTTAATTGATGTTTTGTTTTGTTGGCTCACATGGCGAAGAATGTGTGAAAGTTGTAACTTTAACAGTTTTATTAACCACTAAGTCAGATTTTTGTTCAGCAACTGGAATGAGATTTAATTACTCTAATTTGGATTAAATTGAACCTAATTCAGTTGAACTGAACTCAAGTGAACAGACTAGATTTGAAGTGATGGATTAGTGGTTAGCACTGTTGCCTCACAGCAGGAAGGTCCTGGGTTCAAACCCCCGGTTGGACCTGGGGTCTTTGTGTGGAGTTTGCATGTTTTTTCTCCGGGTTCTCCAGTTTCCTCCCTCAGTCTAGAAACATGCATGTTAGCATGACACAATCTAAACTAGTTTAGATTGATTTAAATTAAATTGAACCAAACTGACATGAATTTACTTAATCTGATTTGAACTGAACAGAATTGGATTGAATTAAATTGAACTAAACATAACTGAACTAAATTAAAGTTAATCAAAGTTTTTTTTAGTTAAATTGAAAATGAACAAATTTGAATTAAATTGGGATTGAATCATGAAATTAAACTGAATGAAATGTAAAAGAATTGCATTGATATGAAGTGAACTAACCTGATTTAAATTGGGTTCAACTGACTTGAATTTATTTGAATAAAATATAATTTGACTGAATCAATCTGAAGTGAATTGAGCTAAAATGAGCTTTATTGATGTGAATTGAACTGATGTGTCGTGTACGGTCTGCAGCTGTGCAGTCTCTGTGTAGATGGGCACCTGAGCAGAGAGGCAGGTGAAATTGATCCCTTTGCTTCTTCAAGGCAGACAGTCTGGCCACTAGATGGTGTCCACACACAGATGATCCTCTGCAGGATTGTTTCATTACAGAGCAAGGGCTCTCACTCATCTGTTGGCATAAACTTCTACAGTCTCTTGAAATTTCTGATCATTTTTGTTTAAATTTTGGACTTCCATTTGAAGTGTCTTCAAAAGGTGGACGTTCTTCTGGGTCTTCATAATTGCAGCAACGATGTACTGATCAAAAGAAATGACTTTACAGACATAAGTTATTCTAGAACAGTGAGAGTTTATTCAAAATAACAAAGTCTGTGCCGAATCGGGACCTCTGGCCCAATCTGTGACGATCCCCCGTTTCTCTGGGGCTGCTTGTTTTTATAAACCTTTACCACACCCAGTTAGAGTAAAAAGACACCCACGTCCCACTGGGACGGACCTGTAGGATTCAAGTACATTCAATTCCATTTATGGTGATAAGCTGGGGTCTTCAGACATGCAACAGATAACTTTCCACATATGCAATCAATGTAGTAGCTTTTCGACAACGTGAGCGTAATAGCCCACGATTCACTTCCTAAGAAGGGATTTGTGGCTGAAGACACTTCAAAATGGGAGCTCAGGCCTCATCGCCTGATGGCACAGAGGCAGACCAGTTACCTCACATTCTATGCTGATGTTGTTGGTTTGATGTTGAAACCTATGTAGAAATGAGTTCGGAGTCCTCATATTCAGTGATTTCCAAAGTTTGGGGCCATGAAACACAAATCTGTTATGATTATGACCTTGTTTAATTGGCCTTTTAGCAATGTTTGCCTATTTTAACCAAAGACAGTGAAGTCTCAAGTCTCAGGTTTTTGTGGTTCTGAACCCGATGTCATGTTGGGTGGAGATGACGGAGACGAACCCAGTGCGAAGACTCATTTTAAAAGAAACTAATTTATGGAGGTGTTCCGGGCACGTCCCACCGGGAGGAGGCCCCGGGGAAGACCCAGGACACGCTGGACGGACTATGTTTCTCGGCTGACCTGGGAACGCCTTGGTATTCCCCCGGAGGAGCTGGCCCAAGTGGCTGAGGAGAGGGAAGTCTGGGTCTCCCTGCTTAGGCTGCTGCCCCCGCGACCCGACCCCGGATAAGAGGAAGAAGATGGATGG
>NC_051430.1:33110997-33112458 GCF_001649575.2 Kryptolebias marmoratus
AAGAAGATGGATGGATGGATGGATGGATGGATGGATGGATGGATGGATGGATGGATGGATGGATGGATGGATGGATGGATGGATGGATGGATGGATAATTTATTTACCTAAAGAACAAACCAAAACAAAAGCTGACGGGGCAGCAAACAAATAGAAACATAAACTAAATCAGAACTAAGAAGAAGATGAACACAATAGAATGGAACCAGGAACAGGAAGGAAACATGCAACTACAACAAACAAACTAACAGCAACAAACATCAATGGACCAGCGGGGAATTGAGAGAAACGACCGGGTTTTAAAGTACAGAGGACGGGAACAATCACAGGCAGGTGGAGATGGGCGTGGCAGGAGAACTGAAAGAGGGTGACTGGGGAGGAGGGAAATGAAAAACACAAACATGAGGAAGACTGAACCCAAATGAACCAAGAAGAAAACAAAAACCAGAGAACTTAAATAAAAATAAAACAAAAACAAAACCCAGAAAAAGCCAAATCACCACACCTGAAAAGCTGGAAAACACTGTTCTGCTATAGAAGTGTTCATTATGACTCTTTATACTTTTGATGGGTCCATGGATAGAAGGATTTAGACAATAAAATATCATCTTGTGGTAGTGAACTGAAAGTAAAACTACAAACATGGAATGTAAACAGTCTTTGTTCTCGTTTTAAGTCCCGTAAATCACAGTATAATATTTCACACTCTTTTAATGCCATCCATCCATTCCGGGTCGCAGGGAGCCGGTGCCTATCCCCAGCAGTCACTGTACGAGAGGCGGGGGACACCCTGGACAGGGACACATAGAGACAAAGGAGACAAACAACCACTCACACCTTGGGACAATTTTAGAGTTACCAATGAACATGTTTTTGGTCTGTGGGAGGAAACCAGAGTACCCAGAATAAACCCAGGTGTGCACAGGGAGAACATGTTAACTCCACCCAGAAAGGCTCCAGGCCAGGATGGTGACAGCTCTAACCACTACACCACTGTGCCATCGTATTGCATCTATTGCATCGTACTGCATCTTCCACCAGCCATAGTGGCAGGTGGAAATTTTTTTTTACCAGCCACCATTTTTTGTTGTGACAAAAAGTAATTTCATATGATGATGATGATGGAGGTGGGTGGAAGCAGCTGTGCTGCCCTACAAGCTGAACAACTCCTCTTTCTGGGCACTGCATGGAAATAACTAGATTTTTCTTATTTTATTTTATTTTATTTTTTATTTTAAACTATTAAAAGATGCATATCTGTACATAAAAAATTCAGACAAGTGAAATTTATTTCTGTGGAGTGTTTTTGAAATATTTTTTGTGCTTTTGTAAGTTTTTGTATGTAAGTTGTAATGTTTTTCAGACACTTGCTGCTTTTAATGCATAGATCTATTTGTGCTACCCGCTTATATTTAACAGGTAGGATATTCTGATGAAGGAAGGGATTTTTGTGGTTTTAGA
>NC_051430.1:33113190-33117189 GCF_001649575.2 Kryptolebias marmoratus
AACAGCAGCAACTCGAGCACATTGCTGCCCCCTATATGTCAGGAGGACAAATAACACCTTTTCTGTTCAAATTGCCAACCCGCCACAGTGGCGTGTGTGTTGATCTAATTCACCCGCCACTTCAAATATTCACCCGCATTTGGCTGGTGGCGGGGGCTAATTTCCACCCCTGCTTTTAATGCCATTTTACTTTTCCTGTGTGCTGCTGCTGCTGACGCAGGTTCATTTCGGCCGCTGGCTGATCGAGGGCAGTCCTTATGTGATCCTGTTCGACATTGGCTCAGCTGCCTGGAACCTGGACCGCTGGAAGGGCGACCTGTGGGAGTCCTGCCACATTGGCCTGCCGTACCATGACCGAGAGGCCAACGACTCGCTTATCCTGGGCTCCTTGATCGCCTGGTTCTTCAAAGAGGTCAGACTGGGACCATTTAAGAAAAGTCATTCCTGTTATGTCAGAGGTTTTGTCACCTGTTACCACCTGTAATCACAAACATTTGGAACTAATCTAAAACTGCACTTTCAGAGTCCAGTCCCGATTTTGCTCTTTGTTTTTCAGCTAACAGACCACCTTGGAGACAAGCCCAACATCATCGGTCACTTCCACGAGTGGCAGGCGGGCCCTGGGCTTATTCTGTCACGCTCTCGCAAGATTCCCATGGCAACGGTCTTCACGACTCATGCCACGCTGCTGGGAAGGTACCTGTGTGCCGGGAATGTGGACTTTTACAACAACCTGGACAAGGTGAGAGCTCAGGGGGGCTGTATATCTGAATAAATGTGGTCTCTACCTTGTTTTATGTTGATCTGTTCATGTAATCTGACTTGATGTAGTGATTTTGTGAGATACAAAACAATTCAGTGAAGACAGCAAACTCAGACTGAAGCACAGACCTGGCCTGACTTGACAAAGCCTTTACTAAGACATACAAATCATGGAAGGAAAAAAAAACTATACAAACATGGACTGTAAACAGTCGTTGTTCTTGTTTTAAGGCCAGTAAATTATAGTAAGACCATAGGAGCATTGTAGCAGGCGATATGCATGCATATTTCATGATAGTTTTAGACTAATATCAACTTTTTTTGAGAAATGATGGAGCTGTGGCTGTTTTGTTCAAACCTCATAATTTATGTTTTGAACAATCTCAGGCAATATTACAAGATGTTAGTGCTTGAAGTACTGCTGTGTTGACAATGACTCTCGACTACTACCATATCAAATTTTAGCGCATAATCTGTAAAACTGACTGAGTTTAGCCATTTTTGTGTTAAATAATGTTGATTAGCTGATGCTGCCATTCTGAATTGGCTTGACTCCAACATTTGCAGATGTACATCCTGTTTGGTGGAGCACAGGATTGCAGACAGTAAGAGACAGGCAGGCCGGATGTAGTTCAAAACAAATGTTTCTATGATACTGTGATGTCATCTGTGGTGTCCTACTCAGTGTCGTGTTGGGGAGGGAGATGTTCTGAACAGGACAAAAATAGACTGAGCAGACAGAACAAGCTGTCCCCTGGACTTCATCAAAATGGTTAGAAAGAGGAGGGTCCTGGCCGAGATGGCAGCAAATCCCACCCTCTGAAACCGACTTTACCTGAAGAGTTTTGCACCCAATGTGCAAGAAGGAACAGTTTTGCAGGTTTTACGTTGAATCTGTTATTCCCTATTCTTTCTCTAGAGCAGCTGTAGGTGAACGTTCCCAGCTGTGAGATCAATAATGTTTATCTTATCTTATGCCTTTTCTTTTACCCGCTTCTCCTTTCTGGGTCATGGACAGCCGGTGCTTATTAGCAGTCCCTGTGCGAGAGGCGGGGACACCCTGGACAGGTTGCATGTCCATCACAGGGACACATGGAGACAAACAACCCTTTACACTTTCACTCAAGTTAGAAAGTAATCACTGGATGTACATCTACAAATGAACAACAACCCAATTTGGCATGGCTGACCTTCATAAACACAAAAATGGCTATGAATAAGTCAATTTTGAAGCTATTGATTGATGATTTGGTTTATTAGTAGCTGAGACCAAATCCCTAACATATATACTGAGTGCTAACAAATTGCACATTTGTTTAAGGATTTGCTATTTGGAGTCCCCTCTGTTAGTAAAATATCTCATGAACCATTGAATGGCTTTATTGAAACTTTCAGAAAATAATCAAATAATCTATAACTAAAAAACTTTTAAAAGCAACCCAATTTAAAATGGCCACCACAGCCAACTCACCTTGTTTATAATTCACTCAATTATACAGATATTGAGGTAAAATCTGATGTGTTAGTAACTCAGAGTCATTCACAACACATCCTTTAAGTGCTACTCATTAGGTAAGATCATTGCTTTAAACTTTAGTATTAAATGTTGGCATCGACCTTGTTTGGCCTGAGCCAAATAAATATTAATGAAACTCTTAAATTAATCATTAGATGTACATTTACAACTGATTATCTTTGGGAATCAATCCATTCAAAAAGGCTGCTACAGCTAATCAACATTTACAAACACAAAATGGCTATAGCGTACTAAATTTTCCAAATACTGAGCTAAAATTGGATGTGGCAGCAGATGAGAGTAATTTACAACACATTTCACAATATTGCACAACATCATGCATAATGTTATTTTCAAGGTTTGACTAAAATGACTACAACGCTGTTATTTCTCAACATAACATGGTCTTGACTGACTTATATGTATTTCTTAAGGCCTTTAATTATATGAAAGACACAGGGTTACCCTAAAACAGATAAAATTTCAAACAATTTTAGACTGGATTATCAGCAGCAGACACAGTATAAATCTGGAAATGAGCCCCACGTGTTTGTTCTTCAGACATTTTCTAAAGTTTTTAATCAACATGAATCCAATAAAGTGTACAAAGTTGCGATCGGCAGAGCTGTTCCATGCAGAGAGGCAGCAGCTGTCAGATTTCCTCACACGTTCAGGCCTGTTACCATCGCTCAGAGCATGATTAGTAATGTTGCGTTGCGTGTGGATGGCTCATAATTGGGCCAGTGTCCATCCACATCCTAAAGGTCAGCACCGAGCTGAAGGTTGCTCACTGACAGATGAACCTGAGGGAGGCTCCGTGGAATCGCATCAATATGCGTTTAAAGATTTGAAAAGTGAGCTGAACTGCAGCACAGCGCAGATAATTTTCTGTATACAGGAAATCAGTTGGAATGATGAAGTTTGCTTTTGTCTACCCTCTATAATGCCTCTTTCCGTGAACACATCTGTAATCAGAAAACTGAATCAACCTAACATTTGTTTCATTTGCATAAATCATCTTATGTTAAAAAATGAAAGCTTTACAGTTATTTTTTGGTCAAATGTAAAATATTTAAGATGGCCAGCTTGAATTGGGTTGACTCCAAATGTTCACCAGTTGTAGAGTTTCACTAAAATCTGTCCAGTGGTTCATGAGATATTTTGCTAACAGGCGGACAAACAAACACATTTTATAAGATCTCATATTATTGCTTGAGATTACATGTAACATTTATAAGGTTTGACCATGACGGTTGTAAGTCATAAAATGATCTCAGTTTGAAATTTTGGCATGAAAGGAATCCTAGGCCTTCAAATAAAACAGAAGTTCTTCTAAACTATTTTAAAGTTGTTTTGTTTTTTTCTTGAAGGATATCAGAGATTGTTGGTATCCACGTGTGTTCTTGGCTCTGAATTGCTTTCTTCCAGCTGGATGGATGGATGGATGTGTTCTTCAGCTGTAACTTTCCTCTACATTTAGACCAGTGGTGGCTGGTGGCGTTTTCTCCAGGGGGGGCTATAAATCCAAAATAGACATATCCCAAAGGTTTTGGTATATGTCTATTATGTGATACCTTAGTATATGTTTTGGACCAAAACATATACTAAGGTATCACACCAGTGTATTTACATGAATTAAAACAACAAAAGCAACATTTTAATGTACACATAAATGCATAAGTGCTTCCTGAACACCAATACTTACAAAGACGGAGGTCTCC
>NC_051430.1:33117644-33125169 GCF_001649575.2 Kryptolebias marmoratus
AGGAGAGGTGCGCCCTGAACGGTCCTATCTCTTGTACTGAAGAGGAGCTACTGCGCATGTGCAACTTTTAACGAGAGTCTACAAACAAAGATTTTTGTGCCCCGGGGCGGAAATACGTCACCAATCAGACAACGTCGAAGAACGAAACAACTTTACTGATCATTAACTATAAAATATTTATCTTTAACAACTAAAAATATATATACATATATTTCGAAATATTTTTATTTTACTTTTTTTTTCTTATTCAAGGTAATGTGAGTGGTGGGGAGGCGCCCTTGCGCCCTCTATTGGCCAGCTGCCACTGATTTAGAAGATGAAATGTGACCTCTGCTCTGTGTGTTGTAGTTCGACATTGATAAGGAGGCCGGTGAGAGGCAGATCTACCACCGGTACTGCCTTGAGCGAGCAGCGGTGCACTGCGCTCACGTCTTCACCACAGTCTCCCAGATCACTGCCGTGGAGGCCAACCACATGCTGCACAGGAAACCAGGTGGAGACTTTTTCTGCTGACCTCACACACACATAAAGATGTTTGCAAACACTCATCGTGGGTACAAATGACTTATTCATTTAGGCTTTTAATGACGAAGAAGATTACATGTCACTTAGCAAGCCGCACCTGGACTGGAAGCTTTTTGTATCTGTCAAGTTTCTGGAAGAATTCTGGCTGATATTTGACCACTCGTCTTGGTTGAATTGGTAAACTTTATTTTAAATTGGTTGGTTTTCTGGCACAGACCTGGATTTCAAGCAAAGTTTTCAAGATTTTTAGTTGGGTTGTGGTCTGGGTTTTAGGAAGGCCATTGCAGAAGCTTAATGCTATCCTGCCTTATCCAATCAGAAACCAGTTCTGATGTGCGTTCGGGATCATTGACCCAATTGTGTCCAAGTTTCCACTGCCTATCTGTTGATCTGGGAGAAAGCTGTAGATTTTGGACCTACTTCTTCATTATTTTAGCCCCTTTGTGCCAAAGCATGATGTTACCACTCCCGTGCTTGGAAGTCGGTACAGTGTTGTTAGGTCTTAAAACCTCACCTCAACTCTTCCAAACATACTTTTTTGTCATTGTGGCCAAACAGCTTTGTTTCGAGGAGACATCATACAATGATAATGATAATGATATCATAATTTATCATAATTCTGACATTATACATTATACTTAAATAACTTTTCCCATGGCTATTGTTCTGCAGATGTACCCACCCTCCCCTTTCTCCATTCATCCATCCATCCAATTTTTTTTTAAATCTAGTTCTCTTTTCTGGGTCAGGGGGAGCTGGTGCCTATCTCCAACAGGGTAAATTCTGGACACATTGCAAGTCCATCGCAGGGACACATAGAGACAAATGAGACAAACAACCATTCATGCTCTCACTCACATCTAGGGACAATTTAGAGTTGCCAGTTAATGTAACATGCATGTTTTTAGTGTAAACCCATGTATAGGGAGAACATGCAAACTGCACCCAGAAAGGCCCCAGGTTGGGAGGCTAACTACTGTATCGCCTCCCCTTCCTGTTTCCTCCAAAATAAAATACTTTTTCAATCTTACCTGTTTCCTGTATGGATGTTTTCAGTCTTGGTAAAGTCAAACACTGTGAAGCTTAAATATCACAACTCTTCTTTAAACTTTTTAGCAACTTTATCCCTGACTTGTCTGGTGTATTCATTGGTCTTCATGATGCCATTTGATCACTGATGTTCTGTAACAAACTTTTAAGGTCTTCACAAAACAGCTGGATTATAACTTCGATTAATTTACACACACATGGACTCTATTTACAAAGTAGGTGACTTCTGAAGGCAATTGGTTGTAATGGATTTTAGTAATACATGCCATACATTTCAGATTTTATATGAAAACCATGTATCATTTTCCTTCCACTTCATTGTTTATGTTGGTCTATGACATAAAATCCCAGCAAAATACTTAGAAGTTTGTTGTTGTACGCTGACAAAATGTGGAAAAGTTCAAAGGGTGTGAAGACTTATTCAAGGCAATGTATGGATATATTTGAGCTTATATAAATGATTTTAACCCTGTGTAGATCAAAGAAAATCCACAGTAGTGTATGAATGGGTCACTGACTGATTGTAGTGGGAAGTGCTTTGGGGTCCTTGGACTAGATAAAGCCCCATACAAGTGCAGGCCACCCTGGAAAAGAACAGTTCAAATAAACCTTTAAATTAAGGTGACATTCATGCCCATGATGAGAGGATGAAAACTTTTGACTGAAACTATAAGGATTGTTCTTCAAAATCATGTGGCTCATGATTACAAAAAGACTAAAACCAAAGATCCAGTCTGAGTCTTGAGCTTTTCTTTCTCCCCATAACGAGGTAAAACTCAACCCAGTTCTGTTAAACTCTGTTTTTGTCATTTTGGCTCAGATGTGGTGACACCAAATGGACTGAATGTGAAGAAGTTCTCCGCCATGCACGAATTTCAGAACATGCACTCCACCAACAAGGTCCGGATCCAGGAATTTGTCAGAGGACATTTCTATGGGTAGGAGTGCTGGATAAATAGTCCTAAGCTGACTCAACTCCATCAGACTGAGTTAGCTTGTTGTTGGAAGAAATACTGACTCAGCTGATGACCTTTTTATCCTGGCAGGCATCTTGACTTCAGCTTGGATAAAACTCTGTTCTTCTTCATTGCTGGACGGTACGAGTTCTCCAACAAGGGAGCTGATATTTTCCTGGAATCACTGTCCAGACTCAACTACTTACTGCGTGTGAGAGCCCTCACTTCTGTGTATTCCTCATCACATGCTCAAGAGCTAAAATGACCAAACTCAAACAAGTTTTTTTCGCAGGTTCATAAAAATGATATGACAGTGGTGGTTTTCTTCATCATGCCGGCTAAAACGAACAACTTCAATGTGGAGTCACTGAAGGGGCAAGCAGTTCGCAAACAGCTGTGGTACGAACTCTACTCAAAAAAAAATGTCAGTTAGGTTGCAATACATAATACAGGCCAGTACTTAATGGTTACATACCTGATACTTACCCTGTATGTACCTTGTAAGTAAACAAAACATACCAGATACACCTTTTTAAGTACCCAGTAAGGTATGCACCCTGTAAGTACCATGTGAGTACATGGAGTGTACAAAAAATACTCTGTAAGTTCCCAATAAATATCAGGTATGCATGCTGTAAGTACTTTGTAAGTAACAGCTATGAACCCTTTAAATGACCAAGTATTTTTATAAGTAGTTTAAAACAAATTTTGCTCATAAATACTGTCCGTTGCATAACAATACATCATACAACCTTACTGGGTACGTACCTAGTACTTTTGGGATACGTACTTTGCACTTACAGGGTACATACCTGTTACTTACAGGGTACTAACAAGGCACGTACCCTGTAAGTACTCTAGAAGTACTGGGCTGTTAATGAATTACTACCGTCAGGTATTACAGATTAAAATAAAGCAGTCTGTGGATTTCCCATTTTTCCCATTATACAACACACACACTTGTATTGAGTAGGTACTTCCTGAGTACTTACAGGGTACATACCTTGTTAGTACCTTTTAAGTAACAGATATGTTACCTACATGGAGCTCACACAATGACAGAACACTGAATGAATGGAGGCTGATGAGTAGAGTAGCAACTGGGAATTAATACTGACAGGAAACAGATGTAGATGAGTGTGACAGGCTAACTTAGAAAAAGTACTGACTGAGGAAGAAAGTGGCTGATGGCAACATAGGAAACACAGGGAGACACTGGGAACAACACAAAATAAACCTCAACAGAGAAAACTAAAGACTAAAAAACACTGCTCCAACAGAACTAGGACTCACCAGATAAAAGTCTGCCCCTGCAGATGATTCATGTTATTTGCTGAGATAAGTCCACATATGTCCATTACTAGTCTTGATTCAGAAAAGTTGGGTTATTTCTAGTATTTAGTACTTAATGTCTAAAGGTAATATGTTCTGATTTTCACTTGTTTCTCACAGGGATACAGCTCAAACTGTGAAAGAAAAGTTTGGTAAAAAGCTCTATGACGCGCTGTTGAAGTAAGTCTGTGGACTCTGAATAAACCAAAAACATCTGAAAATGTAAATGATCTCTGGTGTTCACTGTATACCGGTTGCTGCCATTTGTCCTCAGAGGGCAAATCCCAGATATGAACGCCATCCTGGATCGAGATGACTTCACCATCATGAAGAGAGCCATCTATGCTACGCAGGTTGGAGCTTCCTCCTTTGATTTTAGCTCTTTTTGAAGAAAGGTTTAGTGCCTGCTGCCTTTCATGACAAGCTTTTATACTGAGATCAGCCTATGTTGTGAAGCTGAATCTGTTTTGGTCAAACCTTAAAAATAACATGCATCATCTCGGTCAATATCACAAGATCTTGGTTAAATACAGCGTATGACAACACAGGAACTCAGGGATACAGACTTATTTAATGAGTGCTAAGACTATAAAAGTGTCATGATTGCATTCACACTGAAGAAGGATTTCTAACTTTGATGTAATACAAATATGTTCTAATGGGTCATACAGATTGTGGAGAGCATAGCAATGTATTCATCTAAAGCATGCAACTGACTAATCCATGTTAATAAATTAGCTAATGATTCCCTTCATACAATCTGCTTCTCACATCATGTTATCTGTTTTTGTTTCCTGAGTTTGTTTCATTTTCCTCCTTCTCAACCCCTGACTCAGAGGCATGGTCTTCCTCCTGTGACCACTCACAACATGCTAGATGACTCCACAGATCCCATCCTGTCCAGCGTCAGACGCATCGGCCTCTTCAACTCAAGGAATGACCGTGTCAAGGTAGACGAGATATCCTTTATGTTTACTTCAGCCACAGCCTTTCACGAGCCTAAACGTTTCCAGACAGAAACCCATAGGAGCTTGAATCGGTCTTAGATCTAAGTTAAGGTTAGGTCTATTCTGCCACAGATAATCTTTTTTGTCAGCTACATGAGAGCAACTCATCACTTTATGAGAGAAGACAGTTGTGTTATTTATTAGCTTGACTGTAACTTCACAAACAATTTCTTAGATTGACATTTTGTTGAAATCTGATTTAAATTTGATACTAAAGTTATTTTGAATGTAGTCTCAGTGTATTTTTTGAGCAAACCATTATTTATTTCAGCAATACAATTTTTTTTTAATCCATCCATCTATATAGCACTTTTATAGAAGATGCCAAGTCATTTCTAGGGTTTTGTATGGTCCCTTGAGTAAGTTCTGGGTTTTTCAGCTTATATCTGGGATCTCAGCAAATGAAACTAAAGGCGGCTGGACTTACTTTTGATTTCTTGGTTTACTTCTTTTTCCAGGATTTTACTCATATCAGAACTGATATGTGCAAAGTTTCAAGTTTATAAATTGTTGTTCAGCTGTTCATTTTCTAAGTTGGTACAAAAGTGTCATTAAGGTCATTGTTAGCCTGATCAGCATGTGAGATGTTTCCAAAAGAAAAACAAAGTGCAGTACCTTTTGATTACCTCCGCCAAGGAGGTGATGTCACAGTTTCTCTGTTCCTGACACGCCTCCTGGTTTCATGTCACAGCAATCAGCCTGATCGTGTCCACCTGTTCCTGGCCCTACTTAAGCTCACTCCCCACAGCTCTCCAGGGCCAGATTATTGAACGGTTCGCCAATTAGATGTCCAGCGTCAAAGCCCATGCCTGACCCTCGACTCTCGATCCTTGCCTGAGACTGCTTCTGACTCTGACCCCTCGCTTCCGACCTCGTTTCTGCTCTCTGGACTTCGCCTTCTGGTTTGTAGCGATTTGGCTTCCCGGCTTTGACCCTTCGCCTGTTTCTGGACTCTCTCGTTAGCCTCCTCCCCTCTCCGCAAGACCTCCCATTTTTCTGCCCACTATCCCCGGTGGTCTTACCTGCCTGGAGATCTCTCCTGTTGCACGAAGAGCATGCCGATCTGGGAGCTAGCATCTCTCTTAGCGACTTAGTGACAATAAAAACTTTAAAACTTCGTTGGTGTCTGTCAGGTGATGTTTTTGGTAGCGTCTGTCAAGGCAGGACCAACTTCTCTCTGTAAAACATAAATTTATTATAACTCACACATAAATCATCTGCTCTGCATCAAATATTTGATCACAGTCTGGTCCTCAACACATCTACAGTACATCTCAAAATTCCCCCATGGCCTTAGCCCCACCCACTGACAAGAAGTTATGTTTTACTTACGACCTCAAATTTTGATGTTTTGCCACAAAACAGCAAAAATTTATATTTCTTACATTTGAAAGTCTTGATGAGGGTTCTTCAATACATATATGTATTCCACAGTATATGATACACTGTAAAATTTACTGTCCTTGCCAATCATTTGCCACCAAACAGGAAGCTACTAAATTCCAGAGGCATGGTTTGAACTCTTCTGAATTTGTCATGTTTGAACAGAGTCCTGGACAGAAAAGAACATGCCCGAATGCCAATGATTTGCCCCCATACAAGAAGTAATGAGAACTCACACATACGACAGAGTCAAATTCCCGATGAATGACCAGTATTTATGGGGCACATCGGAGGCATCGAGGGGTTCAGTGTCTTGCCCAGGGACTCTTCAACATGTGACTCCTGCCAGGAATCAAACCTTCAACCTCGAATTCCCTCATTGGAAGACTTCTCTAACCACTGAGCCACAGCTGCTGACCTAATATTTGCATGTCCATTATGTGTCCTGACCTAGATATATCGTATGTTACATTCAAGGCTTATACTGTAAACAGAGCTAGCTACCTCTTACACATATGTATCTATTAACATGTCAGATGTATTTGCTTGGAGGTGGTGGTGCTTATTGCCTGTGTCGGTGTGCGAGGGCTGTTCAGTGCTGCTTGCAGCTTTAATTGATTGGCATATCTGTTTTCATGTATCCTCCCAGGTCATCTTCCACCCTGAGTTTCTCTCCTCCACCAGCCCTCTGTTGCCCATGGACTACGAGGACTTTGTCCGCGGCTGTAACCTCGGCGTGTTTCCTTCCTACTATGAACCATGGGGTTACACACCTGGTAACCTTTGACTATCACACTGTCGTAAACACAAATCCTAAACCTGATCCTGCAAAAAAAAAGCTAAGATAGCTGAGCATTTTGTACAAGTTACATTATGTTGTAAGACAACAAATATGACTTCATGACACTTGTGAGACAGATCTAATATGTTGCCTTAAAGAAGACAGTATCTGTTAGATTTTCATAAATGGACACATTTCCCTGATGACTGGATGACAAAAAACATGTTTTGGTCAAAAAAAAAACAAAGCATAGGGACAATGAAACATCGTTTTGTTCAATAAACCTGTTTTTTGGGTGTGTAGAGGGACCCATCAGATTACTCCACCTAGTGCTGGGCGATCTAACGATCCACATCGTGGGGACGATAGAAAAGTGTCTATCGTGATATATTTTCTTCTATCGTTTCTATCATAATTGTATCAATGATTCATGTAAATATTTCATAACGTAGGCTACGACGAATGTATTAGTGTTGTCACTTTGCATACAT
>NC_051430.1:33125607-33130219 GCF_001649575.2 Kryptolebias marmoratus
GTTGTAAAAGAGCCGGGAAAGTTGTGAAAAGTGAAACTATAGCCGGCCGAAGATAATGGAGTCTGTTGTCATTTGATACTGTTACGTCTAACAGGTACATATATATTGCTGCACTAAAATGCAGCAGATCTCATTTGTGAAAGTTCAGTTAAATGTCCCCCTGTTAATTTGTACAGCCTGTTATCAAACACAAGATAATTATTTCATTGATTTTAGTAGAAAATTTCCTAATTTTAACAGGATTCACACAACATCACAATAAACTGACGAAGAAAACTTGCCGTAGAACATGGGGAATAAACTCTGATGGGTCTATATATTCAGTAACATAAATACAGAAACCTCCTAAACAGAAAGTAGCCACTGTACCATCAGCTTAAAGGTGAAAACTTGTGTTGGAAGTTTCTGGATCAAGACTACAGATAGACAAAAAAAAAGGAGCTGTCTCAGGATTACCTTTTTGATGATGTCATGGAAACCAGAGGTGATCCTTTTGGGTCCCAAAATTTCTAAACTAGCAGATTTTAATGTAGACCAAATTTCATTAGAGACTTTAAAAAAGTTATAGAATATTTCAGTGACAAAGTTAGCTGTAAGTTAAAAGAAAATGGCTCCAGGTTATCTGAACAGTTTCTTTGAGAGGTTTGTTTCATGATTCTTTGACCAATCAGTCTGGTCTTTAAACATCCAGGTGTGTTGTTCATCTTTGTTCTTCAGGGGAGTGTACTGTTATGGGTATTCCCAGTGTGACCACCAACCTGTCAGGCTTTGGCTGTTTTATGGAGGAGCATGTCTCAGACCCTGCAGCCTATGGTGTGTAAACACACATTAACACTCTGAAGCTTTGTGAATGTTCATGTGTTCACACGGTTGTCCTCCCACTCCTCTCTTTAGGTATCTACATTGTAGACCGGCGGTTCCGATCCCCTGAGGAGTCCTGTAACCAGCTCACTCAGTTCATGTTCAGTTTCTGCCAGCAGTCTCGGCGCCAGCGCATCATCCAGCGGAACCGAACTGAGAGGCTGTCTGACCTGCTGGACTGGAGATACCTGGGACGGGTCAGTTATTGCACTCCTGTTTGGGGGACCACGGGGTTCAAACCAGGCTGGGAGAGATCCTCCATGATAGAAAAACTGACTTTCAGCTCAACGTAGCCAAATATGTCTGAAAACTCACTTTGTTGTACAATCCTCTTTGTGTCGCCCAAATATATCATTTAGAGGATGGATTTTAATGAAACTCTCAGTAATTTAATCACTGAATCTGCATCTACAACTGGTTATTATTTGGAGTCGATCCAGTTCATGAGAACTGCCACAAGCAGCTGACAAAGGGAAATAATTTATAGACACCCCTGCATTTAGAAAAATATAAATTCAAACGTTAATTTTGGTATAAAAAATACTTGTTTTCATCACATGTGTAGATGTAATAGAAACCAATGAAAACTAATGTCTCATCTTCTTCAAACAAAGTCCAAACCAAGTGTGGAATAAAGAAACTAAGAATTTATCTCCCAAACAGCCTTGTGTTGGTTAAAGAATATCATTATACTTTAAAGTGTAAGAACAAAGAAGATTAAATATTCAGTTAAATATTATTGTTTTGTATTGTGATTGACAGTTTTACATGTATGCCCGCCATCTGGCCCTCAGCAGAAGTTTCCCAGACAAGTTCAAGATGGATCCCAAAGCTCCTGTGAAGGTGAGAAAAGTGGCAACTATTGTTCCAGTTTTAAAAACAGCACATATAAAATGCTAAATGATTACAGATCAGATTGCTATGCTACCTTTCAGTGAGCAAATATGCATCCATCCATTTTCTTTCAGCTGGTGCCTATCTCCAGCAGTCACTGTACGACTATATTTCTGTTTTAATTCTTGTTCTTTAGTTTTATTTTGTAAGTCCTTGCTCCCTGTGCCCTTTGCGTCCCTGTCACCATTCACCTGTCCTCAGTTCAGTACCTGTCAGCCTGCCTCTACCACCCACACCTGTTTCTTGTTTCTAATCAGCCACCTGTGTCCACTCACAGATCACCCTCAGCCTTTAAAACCAGTTCATCTCGACTGGCTCATTGTTGCTGTCATGCTCTGTCCGCTTTTTCTTGTGTCTCGTCCCTCGTGTTCCTGCAAGTCGGGATTTTGTACGTTTAGCTTTTTAATTTTGTTGCTGCCACATCAGCGTTCTGTTTTTGTTATTTTAAATAAATTAGTTTTCTTTGGAGCATCCCACACCGAACCTGACAGCACTGAACACCGAGCATTTCAAAAGACTATTCCTTTAATACACACCTGAAGAGCCTGCAAAGACCATTCATGTTCTGGATGATTTTTTTTTTTACATTGTTGCATTATCGACTTCATATGAAAACATTATTTTAACCCTTAAAGGAAAGGTGGAGATGGAAAAGACAAAAGAAAGAATAATAACAGAAAGGATACGTGAGAAAGAATAAAATAATAAAGCAAAGAAAACCAAAAAAGCACAAGGAAAACGTTGAATGAGGATATAAAAATGTTTAAAAAGTGGAGAAAATACAGAAGCAGCAGGAGGATCATAAGTTGAACTAACTCAGACTTTCTTGTGTTCACAGACGGAAGGTTTCCGGTACCCCCGGCCCTCCTCGGTGCCCCCCTCTCCCTCTGCCTCCGTCCACTCCACCCCTCACCACAGTGACGTTGAGGATGACGACGACGATGAACCGTACGATGAAGACGACGAGGCAGAGAGGGATCGGCTGAACATCAAGACTCCTTTTGTCCTGGGAGGTGTGCCAGAGGGCAAGAAGAAGCAGCCTGGAGAGTCAGGACTCTGAAACCGGATTCTTCTTCACACTTCTACCTTATACTTTATATGCAATAAATCCAACATACTATATACCATCCTGAAGCTTTTAAGATGGAGAATTTGAAAATAATAACTCAAAATGGAAACATTTTTCATGGTTTTGTCAGCACAGGTCAAATATACCCTGACGTAAAATGTTTCTTTTGTGGAACCAGGGAGATGCTGGCCTCTTTGTTTCTCCAATAAATGTAACGTTTCTTGAATGATTGATGTTCTTTTTAGTATTTTTTCATGTTATAGAGTTAGCATCATTATTAACTGGTTAGCCTAGCAGCTACTGCAGATCTAACTGAGGTTTGTTCAACAAAACTTCTTATTAACTCATGAAAGCCTTGTTCTAAGTTACAAAACAAATTTTTTAAACTCGTCTGAGTCTCTAACAGCAGAATGAAGCAGCTTCCTTCATTTAACTTCAACTCAAAGCGTCTCTTCAAAGTTGATTTCATCATTTTCAGTTTGATGCTGCTGGACTGGGTGGACTTTGTAAGCCGTCTCTTAACAGGGAAACTCGTCATCACTTCTTCACAGATGATACATCCTCCTGATTTTTATTCACGTTTACGGCCACATTTTTCAAATTCCAAATGGAATTTAAAATGTAGCGAAGTACAATACTTGAAATGAAACATACTCAAGTAAAAGTGAAAGTATAGATTTATCATTTGAAATTGCTCATAATGTTATTTTCAAGATTTGACCAAAATAGCTACAATTTAGTGAAGTCTCATCAAAATGGGTCTAAAACTCTGATATGAAGGGTGGTGGGCAATATGCCTTTAATATCATGGAAATCCTTTACTTTGGCTTTATAAAAGTGCTGTGTGTTGAAATGGCCCTGGAAAAAAAGCAGACCATCTCAGATTTAAAGTGCAATCATTTCAAATTTTTATTAAAATACTGTGATTCAACCACAGTCGGAGGATTCATGTTTACAGAAGTGACAGCGTCTCAGACTCTATCAGAAGTATTCTCTCTTCCACACTGGAAGCTCCTGGAAATAAACGTCATCTGGGTTCTCGTCAGCTGGACGACAGAGAGAAAAGTCAACAATAAACATTTATAGACAGGAAGGTAAGAGGGCAGGTTGCTTCAGTCAGAAAAGCCTAAACCCAGGGTTCTCAAACTATGGTAACATAAGTGAAATGATGAAAACTTTTAGAGCCTTTGTGGAAACTGGAGTGCACATTTAACCAATGTGCTATTGGCTACTGAAAGAAACCCTCTGTTCATTTTTTAAGCGATGTTCTGTCAAATAGAGGATGGAGACAAGGGCAGAAGTCTTTGTCCAGGCTAATCTAGCCAAACCAGGGCTTATTTTGGATTATTATGCTGAGTTATAAAAACTCTTTCTCAAAAAAATAACATACCAGCGTGAAAGAACTCAACATTTGCTAATATTTAAGCTCTAGTGAGCTGAGTGAATATGATAACTAATTGTACAGTAACTAAGCTAAGTGTACAAGAAGGCTAAATAATCTAAAACATGACAATGCTAAAACTAAAGGTACCAAACTATCTAAAAGTACCCCAGGCCCGCTACACAGCCGAAGTAAAAGCAGACATATCTAAGCATGAGCTAAGACAGTCAAAAATAGTAGCTAAACTAAACAGATCTAAGCATGACTAAATGTACAGAACTAAAGTGTACAGGAAGATAAAGCTAAACTAAACAGTACCAAATTTCTAAATGGTACCAGTGGCCCGCTGAAACAGCCGATGTAATAATTACTAAGATACAGAGAAAGAGGGAAGGAGGAGGGAGGAG
>NC_051430.1:33130252-33131429 GCF_001649575.2 Kryptolebias marmoratus
GAGTGAGAGAGATGCGACAGCAGAGTATGAGTATGAGAATGTGTGTTTGTGTTTCCATACGGTAGGAGGCGGTGTGATGCATTTGTGTGTTTGCAGAAAAGTCCATGAATCACGTTCACAGATGTTCACAGGCAAGAAGGCAACGAGCTTCTGTTGACATAAATTCCTGGGAGAATTGATAAGACTTTGGGCTTCAAGGCCACATCGTCAAGCCAAATGTAGATAAAAACAGAGAATGTGTGAGAATGAACCCTAAGTTCAGGTCCTAAAACAGTGATGGGGTGTGTGTGGTGCTCACCTCCCTCTCTGGCTTGCTGCAGGAAGTTGAGCAGCACCATGGCAGCCTGATCCACGCTCAGTTTCTCTGTGTTCTGACTGCGGGTCTCTGACAGACACAGAATGGGTCAGTACTGGTTCCAGCTCTGTGTCTGAACAGGAACTGGGACTGTTCAGAACCTGCTGTTACTTTGACTTAAAACAAAAAAAAAAAAACCTTGGTACCTAAGTGCAGGGTGTCATAGACATCTCCTTCTTTCCGGTCCTCAGAGATAAACCTTCGGCCCTCTAAGGAAAAGATTTTCATTAAATTACCTTTTTTTATTCAGTCATTGCAGTTTGGATCTCAAACACATCCTCACATTTTATCAGTTAAAAAAAAAAACTCTTACACAACAGGCTCCATGTTTTTATCGCCCACTGCCAAATGCAAGAGGGCAATACTGTTTTTGCCTCGGTGTGAGTTAGTTTACGTCTGTTAGTAAAATATCTCAGGGATTTTAATTAAACTTTTAAACAGTAATCATTGCATGCATATCTACAGGTCATTAACATTAGCAGTCAACCCAACTAAGCAACCTTAGCAAACACAAAAATGTCTCTAATTCAGTGAACTTTGTAGATATTGAGCTAAAATTTGGTGTGGTAGTAGCTGAAGATAATTCACAACAAATACTCCAAGCCATATATAGTGCAACTGTCAGTATGTTTTTTTTTTTTTAGTTTATTCTTAGGTTTATTGCTTTGTTGTAATGCTGGGCAATCTAACGATCCATATCGTGGGGACGATAGAAAAGTGTCTATCGTGATATATTTTCTTCTATCGTTTCTATCATAATTGTATCAATGATTCATGTAAATATTTCATAACGTAGGCTACGACGAATGTATTAGTGTTGTC
>NC_051430.1:33131944-33158530 GCF_001649575.2 Kryptolebias marmoratus
GAAATAAAGCTTGAAAAAGGTAAGAAATTAGATTATTTTTTCATATTTTTCAGAGGATAACTGACAACGTACGTAATTGGGGTATATCGTGATATATATCATTATCGTGATATAAAATTATCTATATCGTGATGTAGGATTTGTTTCATATCGCCCAGCACTACTTTGTTGTTATGATATTTTGTTTGTCTGTGTTTATATTTGTTCCTTGTGTGCCACTCCCTGCCTTTCAGTCCTACTCCATCCATCCTCAGTTTTTTGTTTTTCTGGACTTTACTGGATGTTGGCAAAAAAAACTGAAAGTGTGCATTACCACCACCAACTGGCCTGGAGTGTGGTTCGCGATGGATTATTTTCTGAATGTAATTAAATTCTATTAATCAGTTTAGCTTCACTTATATTTGTTTATGTTTTTTCCCATTTTTTATAATTTCCTGTATTATGCCTCTGTATTTTAAAAAGTGCATAATTAGGTCCTGTATCCTTCATATTCTGAATAATGTATGTAATATTTCTAATAAAATATATGATCTGCTGTCAGAATGATTGTTTTAAATTCAATAATACAAAAACTGGATCCTGTTTCCTCTTGTCATCATCCAGGTGTTTTCACTCCGTTTCCATTCCTTGTTGTTTATTCTGTCTACCTCCCTCACTTGGCTGTTAAATGGTGAGACATCTTTGTTTGTTAGTAGGTTTTTGCTGCCTCATGAGCTTTTTGTTTTCCTAGTTTCTTATTATAATAAATCGTGACAGCAACAGTTTTGCTAAAAAACTTTGGCATTAACTGTTGTTGTCAAATCTGTTTGTCTATTAGGAAAATATTTCACAATTAACTGGACAGACTTTAATGAAACTTTCAGAAAGTTACCAGTGATAGTACAGTCACACTAGATGCTGCAGCTGATTTCACATTAAGAAACACAAATATGGTTAAAACTCAATCAGTCTTAGAGATCCTGAGCTAAGATCTGAGAGGTATTCACAACACAAACCCTGAGCAATAGTACATCTGGCAAGATGTTGCAGTTTCACAGGAGATTATGTATAACGTCGTTTACAAGGTTTTATTCCTTCTCATCATAAGATGATCTTAATTTAAAATTCAGACATAAAAGGCGCTGGGTGATTTGCATACCTTCAAAGAAGGCAAGACTTCTAATTATCACATTTTATGTTGTAATACTTTAAGTTTAAAGCTCTAAATCCAGGACATAATCAGTGAGACGTGAAACACATACGTGTGCCCTTCAGGTACAACATGGCCTGTGGGGTCCAGTTTCTCCTCTGGAACGAGCCCTGAACAGGAAACCAAAGAAAAAGTAAGTCAGTTTGGTTATTTTATTTTATTTTCCCAAAATATGAACACTACTCAGTGATCAGGGGATAGTTGTGTGAAGGGAATTACCTTGGGCGCGCTCCATGACTGGGAGATAAATGAAGTCAGCAGTAACAGTGTCATTACATGGGTTAACGTGATGCTCCTCAAACCCTGTGGTGTTAGACAAACAGGAAAAGGAAACACAAAAATAACGAGAGTTTTCCATGAAAATAACTGTTAAAAGGTAAAACAAGCAGAAGAGTAAATAAAATTGTTGAAAGAGTAGCCAAAAGCTCATATGAGAAGACATTAAAAACATCCAAACTGCAGCTTTATCTGGCGTTTTAAAGATCAGAGCTGAAACGTCGTGGTTGCCAATGATGGCTTGGTGTGAGCACTCGATACAGCAAAAAACATCACATTTTAATATAACATGTTCTATTGTTTCATCCTCCCTGCAGGGGTCATATTTCCCTGTAGGCTTCTGTATTTTAAAATTAAGTCATGAATGACCAGCTTCTTGTCAAGGCGAGGGGAGACAGACTTTAAAAGAAACTAATTTATTAACTTAAACAAACAGATAAACAAAAGGGCTGACGTGGCAGCAAAAACAAACAATAACAACAATCCAAACAAAGGAACAGGGCATGGCAAGGAGCAGAACAAGAAACAACAATGATCCAGCGGTGTGGTGGAGAAATTGATCAGGTTGATTATGGGAAGTGGGCACAGGTGAGTGATTACAATAACCGACAGGTGGAGATGGGCGTGGCAGACAAGCAGGGGCAGACAGAGGGAAAGTGAATAATGAATGAAGCACAAGACACAAACAAGAGCAAAATAAATCCAAAAGAAAACAAAACAAAACCCAATCCTTACACTTCTGTCCAAATACTGCCTCCATGTTTATCTGATGCTGAGTAGAGAGCACTGTAACAAACCAACAGAGTTACGAGACAAATAAATAAAACCAAAATTAAGCCTGCCCAGAGATTGACTCATGTTAAGTACGGGACACACACACACTCTGCGACTCGCCAAGGTGCTGACAGTGATGCCCTGCCTGCTGCCCAAGTTAAAAGAATTTAGCTTAACAAAGAATAAACACAAAAAGCTACCAAACAAACTCCCAGATTCTGACAGTTGCACCACGTGTGGCTCGGATGATCCTCAGCCTCTACCACGCCAAATTTTAGCTCAATGTCTGATGAATTCATTGAATTAGTAACACCCTGCACAGCAATACTTAAATCCTCTCGCTGATGTCACAAAAACCCGTCGGTGGCATCACCGGTATAGGCCAGGGGTCTCCAATCCTGGTCCTCAGGGCCACCATCCTGCATGTTTTCCTTGTTTCTCTGCTCCAACACACCTGATTCAGAGGTTAAATCACCTCTTCGTGTTCTGCAGAAGCCTGTTAATCACCCATTGATTCAGATCAGGTGTTGCAGCAGAGAAACAAGTAAAACATGCAGGATGGTGGCCCTGAGGACCAGGATTGCCTACCCCTGGTATAGGCAAATGCTAAGAGTGCAGCCCCTACAGTTTCCCTATTCTTGTACTAAAACTAGTTAGTACTGTTTATATTATGGAACAACTACCAGATATTTTAACTGCCTAGTAAAACCTATCAAATAATAACATCTTCCTGCAACAATCAGGTCCAAACAACCCAAACTCTCTGGTGAAAAAAGCAAACAAAACAAGAGGAGAACAACTGTGACAAAGACAGAGGTAGAATAAAGGGAATAACTTGCTTTTGAACATGATGGTTGCCTTTAGCCTAACATGGTTTAAAGTCACTTCATGTTACGAGAAGAAGCTGTTATGGTAAAATAGTAATGTAGATTACTGCTACCACCTTAAAGTCCTCAGATAATTTGATTAAGATTAGATCTATTTAGCACATTTTCATCTAATGTTTGTTCTAGTCAAAAGTCAATCAAAATGCTGTTTTTTTCCCCCCAGCCCTTTATATATTATAGTTGTAAACCTAGTTTGTTGTATTACAATTTATATAACCAAATGTGTGTTTATAGTGTTAAATTGCACATCATTAAATTTAATACTCCATAACTCAGTATTTCCATATGCATATGGAAAAATAAAAAGATCTACAGTATTATGAACGTCATGCATCTCTTGAATTTTTCATTTATATCTTTGGAATCATCCGCATGGGAGAAAAACAGACCAAAAATGTGATAAAATTTAAACTGATTTTAGACAAATGGCTACTCAGAAAGAGAAAACAGGCCATGGAAAACTTTAAATAGCTCTCTATTCCGCTCACCATGCATACATTTTAAGAGGCAGAGTCGGAAGACTTGGGTGAAAACAAGTTAATTACCATGGTAGAGGTAAAAAAAAACATCCCTGTGGCAGGGCATCTTAGCAAAACCTTGGCTAAGAAGTCTAAAAATAACATAAAAAGACAAAAAGGAAGGAGACAAAATAGAAGGAAAATACAAAAAAGGACACAAATGGACATATAAGGTGACATAAGAAGGGATACGCAGCAAAACAGATGCATAAAAAAAGACAAAATGAGGCGAGAGACCAAAAGAAAGCAGATAAAAATAATTTATAAATAAACAACAACCGAAAAAAGAAATAAGGCATGCATATGGAAGCTTAAGGAAGCATAAGAAGGAGGACAAAAGATTTACAAGGACACAAATAGGGAATATAAGACATACTAAGGAGACAAAAAAAATGCATGAAAGGATAAAAATAACATAAAAAGACATAAAGGATCAAATCTGATGAAGCACACTTTGAAAGGTTTAAAGAGATTTAAATGCATTTTGGAACAAAGTTAAATGTTGTGAATAGTATAAAAGTAATAGCACCCATCTCCTGTATCAGCTGGGCATTTTGATATATAAATGGTTAAACGAGTTAAAACAGGCTGAAGAGATGCACATACAATCAGAGAATCTTTGGGAAGTTTACTTACATTCATGGTGCCAGAGCAGTCAGTGGATCAGGCTAATTGCTGGAGCTGAATCTTCCCAACCAGCATTTATACCTGCAGGGTGAGGCGGTGGGGGCCCTCGGTGCTCCTGAACCACGCCAGCAGCGATAGGTCATGCCAATTTGATGAAACGAGTAGGAGTGAGTTAACAGAAACGCAGATCAATATGTTGTTTAGTGTAAATGTTTCTGCCAGGAGTCATATTCTGCAGACGTTAGGATCAAATGTGAAATGAGCTGCAGTATTTCTGCTTCAGGTATTGATGTTTGCACCTTGTTGAACAAGGTGCAAACATCAATTGCTCCAGTGAACAAGGCTTGTTCACTGGAGCAAATACAAAACTATCAGCAGCGAGATCCTGTCAATCCACATTCAGTGTGTCACTAATGCTTAGAGCAGGAGTGGGCAACCCTGGTCCTCAGGGCCACCATCCTGCAGGTTTTACTTGTTTCTCTGCTCCAACACACCTGATCTGAATCAATGGTTGATTAAGAGGCTTCTGCAGAACATGAAGAGGTGATTTAACCTCTGAATCAGGTGTGTTGCAGCAGAGAAACAAGGAAAACATGCAGGATGGTGGCCCTGAGGACCAGGATTGCCCACCCCTGGCTTAGAGCTTACTTCTCAAGATAATACTGTCAAGACGAGGCAGGGCTGCACCAGAACCTTTGCAACCCCAGACCCCAACTCAAGATGGCTGCCACAGCCAAGTCACCTTGGAAAACACAAAAATGGCTCCAACTCAGTCAGTTTTACAGATATTTGGAAAATGTGGCATGTTGATCATGACCGAGCACTAACTGACAGGATCTGTCTGTTAGCAAAATATCTTATGAACCTCTGGACAGGTTTTAATGAAACTCTCAGACGGTAATTGTTGGATGTACGTCTTTTTATGTAAGGATTTGGATTTTTGTGTTTTCGGTTTTGGGTTCTTTATTATTCTGGTTGTTGTTTTCAGTTTGGTTTTTTCCTGTTTTGTGCCCTGTTATCACTCCTCCTCCGTCTCTCTTTTGTCCTCCTTGCCAGCCCATCTCCACCTGTCCATCATCATCTCCACTCACCTGTTTCCACTTCCCTTGTTATCCTCAGTATTCAAATACCCGGTCATGTCTCCCATTAGTCGTCGGTTCTGTTTGTCGTCTGTTGGTTGTTGTTTGTTCTTCGTGCCTTTGGTTTTTGTTTCTGCCACGTCAGCTTTTGTTTTGTTTATTTAATAAATTAGTTATTTCCTTTATTATGAGTCTGCACTCAGGGTTCTTTTCCGTGTCCACTGTGCCGCTGTGCCACCCGTATCAGGAAGGAATAAAGTCAAAAATAAGTTAGACATCACTGGATTGATGAACACTCCTAAACTACTCCTTGATCACCACCATGTGGGGAACTGAAACATTGCACTGCTTCTACAAACAGGTTTCACTGCATTGGTGCAGCAGATTCAAACTACCAGCAACCACATTGTAATCATCTGTTAGCAAAATATCTCATGAACATGTTTTTAAAAACAGCTTTAACTAGGTCAGTTTCATGGATATTGATTAATTCCTCTGAATTACTTTTACATATATTGTGCTGTTTTAGCCGTTCACACATCCAAACATTTAGCTCATGTAGGAAATGGCTGCGCTCCCTTTTTTTAATGTAACTTCTACACCTTTCAAAATATTAAACTTTTTTTTTTACAAATATTTTCCCCAAATAAATACATTAAGATCTGTCTGATTTCTTAAAAACATTGTTCACTTTGAAATTTACTTCAACAACTCTAATTTTGTCTTCCTATGCTACTTTTAGCTACATATTCACCATTTATTTAGGCAAAATTATGCATTTATGCCTTTAAAAGGTTATGTCCATCCATGATTCTAACGGTGTTTGGGTCATTGAGCTGTTAATATGTAGGAAGGACTAAACGCCTTTTTTTCATAAGGCCGTCTCATTAGTACAATGGTGAGTAATTGGAAAAATGGACTGTACTTAAATAGAACCTTTTTAGCCAACCAGGCCACTCAAAACACAATCTGCCCTCATTTACCCGTCTCAATCTAAAAAAGTTAATCTGTAATCTAAATTACAGATTAACTTTCTAAACCATTCTGTAAAGCCTAATCGGTGCTTTTAGATCATATTCATACATCGATAGGGCACATTAGAGAAAACGAGGAGTTCAACATGTGGAATCAAACCTCCAACTGTCTCATTGGAGGACAACTGCTCAAACCACTCAAATTGAACAATTTGCATGACATTTTCTGTTAAAAAAGAACAGGATGTGTGTTGCTTAGTATCTATTTTGCGCTTTTTGTTCACAACAATCCTCCAACGGGTCAAAGCTGTGTCTCATGAAAACAGGCTGATCTAATAATTAGGTCAGAGAAAAGGACGCACACACACACACATCAGGAACAGGAGCATTTTTGTATTTTAACTGTGTAAAATAAAACAGACAAGACAGGTACACAGCTTTCTGGACTTCTAATTTGATTATATGTAATAATTTTACTTTAATACTCCATATTAACAAAGATAAAACAAGGAAAGATCTTCTGTTAATTAATTCTAAAAACTAAAACTGAAGGAGTGGTGTGTAGATATATAACCACCCCTTTTGCTTTAAAACCCCATCCGTCACCCTCAGAGGCCACTTAATTAGTTTGATCAGCTCCAAGTGGATAAAGAGTTACAAAATAAATATAAATAAATTTAAATAAATAAATCCTAAATCTGTGGAATAAAGAAAACTTTACCCATATTTGATGTACATTGAAACTTACTCATCATTATTCACCCTGCAGAGTGAACACATTAAAAATCTTTATGAATACTGTAGTTACACTGATCCAGATTTTGTTTACACGTTTCCATGGCAACGTTGAACGTCAGCGCGTGCCCCGTTCTCCCTGTGGTCACGAGGTAAATTTTATTATTTATTTATTATTGTGTCTGGATCCACTTTAGATGTTTAGTGACTTGTTTCTATATTTTTTTTATAAAACAGAGAATAAAAGTGTTGTACGCAATGACGTATATTCGAGAATGAATGTCATTGGTTGTAAAAGTCACCTGACCGCGTGACCCGGAAGTGGAACCAAGCGCCATAATGAATTGAAAAAAATAGCGCGGATTGAGAAATAACCAAACCAATGACTTATATGGATATAATCTCACTTATATCCATATAAGTCATTGAACCAAACGATCTTAAAAAGAAGATGGAGAAATACATTCAGTGCGTTTCTGCAACCGGTCTACCTGGCCACAACAATAATTAATGTTTCATTTTACAACTGTATATTTGACTGTATCTTAAGTGCCCCCCCAAACAAATTCAGATAATGAATAATTGGATAATTCAGAAGCAAAATCTGATTTTCATTAGTTGATTTTCACAATTTTTATTACTTCTGTCAGTTTCAAGTTATTTCAGTGACCTCTTTTATAAATTCATCCCCTCTGTACTTGGACGAATTAAAAACTGTCAAACCTTTTACTTTTATACAAATGAGTCATGTGTGTATGATGTTTACCCTAATTTTTTTCTTTTGTAGGAAAATAAATCACATAGGAGACGCACAACTACTTTATTTAACTTTGTGAAGTTGTAAAGGCTTTGTAAAACCTACTTAAAATACAAACAAAAAAAAAACTAAATACAGGTTATTTTGTTCTCAGCTCAAAGGGAGCAAGTATCCACATATACATTTTATAATTTGGCTCAGGTCTAGAGATAATTCAGAAAGTAGTTAAAAAGTTTTTGTTGATGTTAATGAGCTGCTGCAGCTGATATCCAGGAAATGAGAGCTGTGAGCTGAAAGTGAAAAGATTCAAAACCTCTGTTTACACGAGAACGATCTCTGGAAACATTAGTGTTTTTTCTGTTTATTGTGGCGAATCAACAAGAAAAAAACAAAACAAAAATCATTTACATGGATACGGAAGCGCTCCTAGAATCTATGGTAGTTTCAAGGCAGGGTTGCCAGATAGGAAATGTCAAACTATCGTTCTACCACTTTAAAATTATTGTATTTTGTCTGAAACTATCATATGTGCTCAGTGAGTTGTGCTTTCTCAGAGGGGGAGGTTGTAAGATTAGTTCTGATTGGCGAACATCAACAGAAAAGGAGGGGGACTTGACCCTAAAACTGTAATTACCGTGTATCTGGCAACACAGAGGCCAAGCGTTCAACAAGACAGGCGCTCAGTCTGGAGCATTTAACGGTTGCATCCAAAATGGTGCATACACGGACTGACAGTGAGGTTGTGTTGCTGCTACAAGCAGCACAAGCAGCACTGTTTACTGCTGTTGTTGATCTGCTCGTACATGTGCAGAACAGCTACTGACCGCAGCCGTCTGTTGGACGCCACTGCAGGGAGTCCCCTGAAAAGCTCCTCTCTGAGACCCTGCTTCAGAGAGCTGCAGTTTTAGAGAAAATGAGCTCCGCTGTCGTGCACACGAACAGCAGAAAACTCAAAAACAGCAGCTCAGTGGCCTAGTGGTAGAGTGTCCCCCCTGAAACTGGGAAACTGGGAGGTCGTGGGTTCAACCCCCACCAAAGACTGTAAAAATGGGACCCATTGCCACCCTGCTTGTCACCAAATGATTCCCGAGCGCGGCACAGGGGATGGGTCAAATGCGGATAACAAATTTCGCACACTCAGGTGTGTGACAATCAGTGGTGCTTTAACTTTAAATCCTGTTGGTTGTTCAAAACCTCAAAGTGGGACGGTTCAGGGACAAAATCTGCTTTGGATGAGGAGATACTGCTAGAACTTTACTTTGGTTCTGGTCCAAAGTAAAGACACATAAACATATGTGTTACAAAGCTGCAGGAGCAGGGAAGACGGACAGAAAATGACCTCATTTTATCAATGGAAAGTAGGTTTGCTGCTGACTGAAATCAGTGTCAAAACGTCCCACTGAGATCTCCTTTTTCAAGCCTAACATGCATGTTTTTGGACTGGGGGAGGAAACCGGAGTACCCAGAGAAAACTCCACACAGAAAGACCCCAGGTCCGACCCAGGGTTTGAACCCAGGACCACCTGGCTGGGAGGGAACAGTGCTAACCACTTCGTGCTGTATTTGTCCACAGAGCCAGAATCAATCAATGATCTCAGTTTGAGAAGTTCTAAAACAAAAATAAAAAAGTTCCATCTATTAGCTGCTAAAGGAAAAACTTGGAAACCAAATGAGGAATAAAATTGGCTTTAGAAATGAAAGAAAAAGAAAAATTTCAATAAAAAAAACTGTATTATAAGGGATTGGACCCCCAACAATGCAACCAAACACCATTTCACTATTTTTAAACCTTTTACGAAATCATAACGTCCACCTGGTAAGTAGGTTATTTATCTCTGAATGGTTTGTTTGTTTTACAAAATAATTAGCATCATTAAAAGTAGTTTTCCATAAAGCCTGTTTACTGAGACGATAATCTGACCAATGCTTCTTTAGAACTTCAGTCAGAGTATGTTGAGCTCCTTTTACAAAATGTGCTCCAGATGCTGACAGATTTGTTTGTATTTGTTCGCTGCTAGCTGACCACACATGTTCCTGGCTGCTCAGTAGCGTTGTTAGCGGTTAGCTTCTCAGCTAACCGAGAACACCAAGCTTCCACCACCGTGGAGTAGGCATTACAACAACTAGCTCTTTGTAGTTTGGTGAGAAACAAACACTAGAATGAAATAAAGGGAGGTACATATTTAAAAATAATTTATATTGAAGCATTCTTAGCCAGCTAACAAAGGAAATATCAGCTCACTTAAAGACAGAAACAAAGGTGTCAGGATAACTGCAATGAGACGAAACATTTAAGGATAAAGTTAAAGCATTGGCACAGAAATATAACATTGTCGTTTTTATGTCAGCTTCACAAAGGAGGTCAGATATTCTGACACTGTCAGTGACGAGTCGTCCATCATTCCTGTCCACACAGAACTGGATGAAGAGAGGGGACATATTTCCTGTAACCACCTGAGGAAGTCCATCTTTTAGAGAGGCAGGCGGTCCATCACAGGAACCTCTGAGCGAAGTAAAGTCAGAAACATTCTTTGGCTGCTGGAGAGGGACATCTGAAGGATTTTCAACAAGAAACAGCCTCTCCTGGGGACAAAAAGTCTCTGTTATACCATGGAGTTGCTTTCACCCGCTTTGTCCACGTACTGGGGGGAGAAAAAGAGAAAAACAACAAAAACAACCGTTATTTCAGTGATTGGTTTTAGTTCCCTTATATAGAGCATGATGGGATGGACAAAGGTGAGAACAAGGACATTTTAAATGCAGATGAGATTAAACTCCTGTTTGAACTTTACACTTCAGAGGGTCTAAAGTGAAGCATGCATGACAGGAGGGGACACACCACAGCTACCATCACATCTTAGCTCAATATCTGCACATTTTAGGATGTTATATTCAAGTTATTCTATCATAGATGTATGTCCAATTATTATTTTCTGAGTGCTTAAATAAAATCCACCCAGAGGTCCATGAGATGTGCAAACCAGGTGGATGCCAATGGTAATACCAGACTTTTAAACAAAGTATGTACTCTGAATTAATCTCAGCTATCACCACACCAAGTTTGGATTGACTCAAAAAGTAGAAGTGTAAATGTACGTCCACCCTTTTGCTTGACAAGGTAAAAAAAAGAAGAAAATGATCACCTAAGTGAGGATTTTATAGGTTTCTGAGTGCAGCTGTGGTGTCGGCCCAGAAAGTTTAGTAAAACAGTGAATAATTACAAAAGGCAGATGTTTTCATGGACATGAATAACAATACTGACGTTTCAGTCTTTTCATTCAGCTGCAGCTCAGCTTCAAATAAGCAACTTAGTGCATAACTTTCAGGATTATTATTATAGTAGTTGTTTTTTTTTTTTTACAGGACCATTACTTGTGCAGTCGTGTTTAAACTCTTGATCCAGCTCTCAGTCCTTCCAATCATCTGGACTTCACTGCAACATTTTAAAGTGCTCCCCAAACTTTCTGTTGGACTTTGGCTGCTCTCTAAGTGAAACTTAGGCCTGTCCAAATAATTAAAAACCAGTCATTCTGCGTCAGTGTCTCTGTCCTCTCAAACCCCAGCAGATTAAAGCAGGTGGCTGCTCGTCCTGAGCCTGGTTCTGGTTCTGGTTCTGGTTCTGCTGGAGGTTTCTTCCTGTCACCAATGTGCTGCTCAGGATGGGAAATTCAACCTTAGATAACTTTGACTAATTTGCTTTTATAATGTATGTGAATGTTTTGTACAGTGCCCTGAGATGACTTTTGTTTTGACTTGGTGCTATATAAATAAACTGAATTGAATTAATCCCATTTGTCATTTGGATTTCAGCTCCAAATAATCACAAAACAGAAAAAAAACAACAATTATTCTTACAAACATTACTGAGGAGAATACTCTGAGGGGAACGTTTAATGTGCACGGCTCCCATCATCACAGCGGAGTTCTGCTCCACGCCTCTTTCAGTTCTGCAAAGCTTGTCTCACTTCTGAACGCTCACATCTATGTGGGACGTGGACGTGGACAGTAAGAGGCAGTTTAAAGACAGACTGGTTTTTGTGGCCATTTTGTTCAAATGCACTTAGGACAAGCAGGGGGGTCGGGGGGGCAGACAGGTTACAGTCAGAAACAACAACATTTACCATCAAGCATTAAATTTCCAGTTAATATCTAAACGATGTGTATCGTTTTTAAGAAATCTTGCTTCCTAATGTCTTTACGTGTCTTTTTTATGTTTCCTCATGTCTCTTTTTGTCTCGGTGTGTCTTTTGTCCTTTTCATTCTTTAGCTTTTTTTTTAATCCTTTTGCTTTTTGTGTTCATCCTTCTCCTTGTATCTCCTCTTCTTGTTTTTTTTTCCCTTCATATATTTCAACTCTGAAAGATCAGCTATTATTCAACTCACTGTTAAATTCTGTAGCAGATTTCAGCAGTCTTTCAGCTATTATAGTGCTATAACTTCAACTCTTCACATTATTCAGCTAATGCTGACAGTTCAACTGATCAAATATTTCAGGTTTCAGTTACATTTTCCCCAAATAGGCTAGCTTTTCTACTCAAAATTGGTTCTGTTATGAGTCTACGCAACACTGGTTCATCCCTTGAGTTTAGGAGGTCAGAGTCATCGTTAAGGTCAAAGTTCCTCTGAAAAATAATTAGGAACAAGGGCAAAAACTGAAAGAAGCAGCAGCCGAATGAGTGTCTCTAAATGTAAAGAAATGAGAGGCGGCTCAAGAAATTTACACAACACTGTACAAGTTTAAAACAGAAACACAACGGATGTAAAATTCATGATTCATGTCCATGATGACGGGGTGTAAAGTTTTAGTCCTCTGATCACTGTCACATGCTGGATCATGCAGGGAAATCGGCAGCGACTGACCACTGCTGCTGATTGTCCTCAGAGCCTTAGGAAGGCTTTAAAAAGTGAGAACAGACAGAGACGTTATCACCTCAAACAGCAGCAAAACATGGATGTGTGCAATCTGAGCCCAGCTGATCCTGAAACCATCAGTTTGTTCTGAAGCGTCGTGTTCATTTGCACAGTGTCGGAATAATTATGATTCTGTTGTGATTGAGGTGTTTGATCAGAGTCCAAGAGCCATGCTGCATGCGAAGCCATGACTGAGCCGTACTCACTGCACTGATGAACGGCAGGTTCAGGATGGAGCCCAGAACCGGTATTCTTCTGATAAAACCTACGACAACTGGGAAGAAGCCCCTGCAGGCGAGGACGGGAGGAGAGACGGAGTCAGGAACAAGAGGACTGACATTTACCCAGCAGAACAACAACAACAGGACCTTTAACAGCAGATAGATTATAATTCTACAACAAATAAAGGAAAAGATAAATACAAAAAAAAAAAGGCCTTGAAGGAATGCATATCGTCCGCCGCCTTTCATGCCAGGGATTTAGACTGAGATCATTTTATTAGAAGAAAAGATAAAGTTACAGCTGTTGTGTGTTTTTTGTCTGTCTGTTGGCAAAATGTCCCAAGAAGCATGGGATGGATTTACACAAAGCTCACTGAACGTACATCTACAACTGATTAACTGTCGGAGTCAGTCCGATTCAAGATGGCTGCCACAGTAAGCAACCTTAGCAAACACAAAAATGCCTACAATTCAGTCAATTTTACAGAATCTTTTACATTTCATTACCCTTATTCTTATTTAACCAGATGAAAATCAACAGAGGTCAAAGGTCAGCAGCACAAGTAGCAATATAGGATAAAACATGATTATTTTACCCATGTGATTGGTTTTTAATGTAAAGTGCAAAGCGTGGCAAAACAGAGATTTGAACAGTGCCTTAAAAACAAAGGAAATGGTTAAAACAAAGCAATGTTCAAAGGGATACAAAGAAAGAACAAAAGGCTTCAAAATAAATGAGGTCTGGCAATTTCAGATGAACCTGTAGGCTGTTCCATGCCAAGAGGGTTAAAAAGCTAAATGCTGTTCTCCATAATTCAGTTCTGACATTAGGACCTGATAGATGGACAACATTGTCAGAGCATAAGGCTGATAGTTCTTTGCACAAATAGGATGGAACTTGTGAATGACTCAATCTGTGTGCCCTCAGAAAAGACCAGACAGCTCACAGTGATGAGGGAGGCAGCAAAAACTAGAGAACAAAATGAAAAAACACTGTCATCCATTATGTTGCGGGAGTATCCGTGAAACTCAGAAGGATTTTCTCCAAACAAACACATCCCAGGACATTTCAAACCCAACAGGACTCTCAGACAGAGACTGGTCCACCCTAAGGACAAAACCCCCAAACACAAACTTGGTGTCTGCAGTTCAGACCTCTATATTAGAGAAACCAACAGTTTCTCCACAGAAGCATGGCTCAACACAGGAGAGCTAGTCTGGCGTGCAAGGCAGTGGACAGAATGCATTCCCTCTTTGATTTTATGTTTTGCAAAAAACTCATACTGATTGAGCCACATGTTTTGAGATTGTCTCTTTTGCATACATCTCTTCAAAGCTGTGAATCAAAAATTGTGATGAAAATAAAAGAAAAATGGCTGAATGCTACTAACGGTGTTTCAGTGCTTATGTCATCCCTTTCGACACATTTACTCTTAAAGCCTAGTGTACAGAATAGGAACTTTGTTTTGTTGGATGTGCATTCAACTGTTTTACTTGTAAAACTAAAACAGAACCCAAACCAGAGGAACAGGAAATAAAACGTTGTTTCTGTTCTGTAGGTTAGTGCATTATGTCCAGTCCAGTTTTCTGCTAATCTCTTAATTTAAACTCTTTACAATAAAACAAATTTCTTCCCAACTTCTTGTTTTAAGAAGACAAAATAACAATCTTATGGGATGTTTGCCTGAACTGCCCAACATGTTTTGTGTTGTTTTGCTTCCTCATACCTGAACAAAAGAAAAAAACCATAAATCTCCAAGACGACTCCGACGACAGGCCACCCAATAAGCACCACAAACACCCCCCCCAGGAAGAACCCGGTGGCCTTCATCTTGTGCTTCTGAAAGAAGAAACGAAAAGTCCTCTCCAGCCCAATGACGAAGGCCAGTCCAGCTACGAACAGGATCTGCAGAGGAAGACGAGGGTGGGGCAGAGTTACTGTCAAAAATCAGGGTCTGCATTTTATACAATTTTGTCAATTTACAGCCTCAATGATGCAACCAGTTTGGCACATCTGGATTTAGAGGTTTTCTGCCATTCCTTTTATAAATCCTCTCAGTCCTAATCTGGTTGGATGGGGATCATCTGTGGAGCCAGAGATGGTTGACAGGGTTCAGGTCAGGACTCTGGCTGGTCCTCTCTAGGATATTCACAGAGTTGTCTTCTCTGTGTGTTCTGGGTTATCGTCATGTTGGAAGGAGAAGATTTGGTCTAATAAAACAGGTTGTCACTCAGGATATCCCAGTATAACCGTGACCAGACTCCCAGTCCCTGCTGCTGAAAAACACCCTCACAGCATGACACTGCCACCACCATGCTTCACACTGTGAGGACATAATGTTTAGAACTGAGTCCAAACTGTTCGATCTTTCTTCATTTCATTAGATGGGTGTGTGTTATTACTCCAGCCTAATGAAACAATTCATCTCGAGTTTTTCATCACCTGGTCCAAAGATATGGAAGCTATTGAGAAACAAACTTTTTTTTAATTGAAATATTAATAAAAAATACAAAATGCTTTAAAATCAGATGCAATTCGGTGTGTCTTATTTGTCCAGTCTAGTGAAACAATTCCACATTAACTCTTGGTCTGAAGTTCACATGACATGGAGGTTATTTGTTTTTAATTTTTCAAGTGTCATTGGTTCGGTAATTTGTTGATGGTCCCTAAGCGAACCACCATGTTTAGGAGGGAAAACCAGAGGTTAGCTGATGAAAACCTCACTGCCAGGATCGGGTCAAACGGCAGGAAGACACCACTGAGTCCCCCTGATGGTCTGCTGCTTCTGTATTGTGAAGTGATTTTACAGCTTTTCTTACTTGGTGTTTAGGGGTTTTCGTGTTTTTGCAGCATTTTTTCCTTTTGTTTCTGTCTATTTTCTGCGACCGCAGCATTTGTTTTTTGTGTTTGTGTGTTTTGGAGTTTGCATCCCTCATGTGTTTGCAGTGCCCTTCCCTGTTTGGGGTGCATTTAGCTGTTTAGCCACCGTAGCTGACTCCTGGGAACATTAGGAGCTGTCTGCTGCCATCTTCTTCATTCCTACTGAAGATGGAAGGATGTACTTTCAAACACTGCTTCTGTATGTTGGCTTCTTTATAAATCATCTATTGGATGTTACATTTATCTCACTTTAATACAAGGACTATATATCGTTTTTAAATATATCCATCCATCTTTTAGAGCTTATCCGTAGTTGGGTCAGAGAGGCAACAGGTCCAGGAGAGAAACCCAGACCTTCCTCTCCAGCTCCTCCTGGGGGATCCCAAGGCTTTCCCAGGCCAGAGAGGATACATAATCCCTCCAGGGAGTTCTGGGTCTCTTCCTAGTAGGACATGCCTGAAAAACCTACAAAGGGATGCTTTTAAGAGGCATTCCAACTAGCCTGAACCACCTCAGCTGACTCTTTTCGATGCGAAGGAGCAGCAGCTATTCTCCGAGCTCCTCCCGGATGACGGAGCTCCTACTTATTTAGATTATCTATATATATTAGAAATTCTTCCGTTGGCTGTTTAGCGGGCCTTGGTTCTGTTAGTTAGAGTTCGTACCTTAGTTTAGTTTATCTTAGCATCTCTCATGTTGGCTGTTTAGCGGGCCTTGGTAATGTTAGAACCTTAGTTTAGTCATGTTTAGACCTTAGTTAGTAATTGTTATGTCGGCCGTATAGAGGGTCTGGTACCATTTAGAAAGCTCGGTATCATTAGCTTAGCATTCTCATGTTTTAGATTATTTATCCAAACTGTACACTTAGTTTGGTTTATCTTGTTTAGCTTTTGTGTTTCATTGTGTTTCATGTTCTGTAGCTCTGTCTGTAATTTTGTTCTTGTGTTGTAAAGCACTTTGTGCTGAAAAGTGCTATATAAATAAATGTACCTACCTACCTCACCTCATCTCTAAGGCTCAGCCTGACCTGATATAAGAAACCCTTAAACAAGACTGTATGGAACAATAAGAATTACATTATGTTTGATCAGCAGCCATGTGAATGATATAACATAAACATTTAGCTGTTTAACATCACTTTACAATGATACTCACATTGCCAATAGCCAGGAGAGCTTTGTCAAAGAACAGGATCATCCCAAAGAAGAGGAAAAACACTCCGAAACCTGTTAACCCCATTCCAATCTCTGCGGGACACACACACAGTTTCAATCATCCCCAACATCCCTTATCTTGACTGGTGTTTGAAGACGGTTTTAAAAGAAGCTAAAGCTAACTCTCCTGTCGCGGCTCATACATTTAACCTCCAGTTTCTGTGGAATAAACACAAACTTACTCTGAGAGTCCGTCAGAGAAATCATCTTGACGCTGAATAAACTGGTGAAAACAAAACAAAACAAAAAGAAAACAAGAGGCAATGAAACTTCAAGTGTTTCCCAGAATGACAGCTGCTGCCACTGAAACAACAGCCACGTCTTCCGGAAACACTTCTCCTCCCGGTGAGTGAACTTCCGGATCCGGAACAGAGCGCCAGGCTGCGTTCAATTCAACACAGGCGACGTTTGATGGATTTAAAAGCAGTCTGCTGATATTAGAAGCGAATAAACATGAGGTGGGTGTCCTAGCTGTTTAACACACACCTGTCTGAACGACGAGGACAGTTGTGTTAGAAAAAACAAAACATTTCAAAGCAGATTAAATCGTTACTGAACGCTGATCTGTAATGCGCCACCTAACGGAGGAAAGCTACATTTAGCCCTCCGTCTTGTCTGTCAGGCAGCACTGACGCGCGCGTGTGAACGACACTTTTAATTTAAACCGCACTTGGCATGCTATCTCTTTTGATTCAACGTAGGTAACTTTTATTCATACAGTACATTAAAAATAAGCTCAGTCGAAAGAAACATGAAACTCATTCATAAAGATCCTGTCAGTCCTGATCCAGGGCGAACATCGTCCTTTGCGTGTTTTGTTGCCACTATAGCAACATTGAGGTTTCAGCAACAAGAAGGCCAGGATGATCAACGAGTTTCTGCAAGTCTTTAGTCAGGTGTACTAACTAAAGAGCAAATATTAGAACTAATATTTATTTCCATATGTTTGCAGTGAACTGTTTCATCTTTATTAATTGGGATTAGGTGAAAATACTCAGCTCTGCATTCAGGAAACAGGTTGGACTCGGACAGATGGGCCTTAAACAAAGGTAAAACTTTTAACTTTGTCTACACTTGAACTGTAGTGAGTTTGAGTTCTTGTGGCTGGTGTTGAATATGAATATGTAATGTAGATATTTGAGTGGAGATGGAGGTCAAAGGTGCAGTAGGAAGAACAAATGGGTTCAAGGTGGGAATGAGATTACAACCCCAGTTCCAAAAAAGTTGGGATTGTTGTGTCAAACATAAATAAAACTGAATGCAACGATTTGCAAATCCCTTATTGTATTATAGTAAACGTATCAAAAGTTCAAACTGAGAAATTGTACCAGTTTTAAGCAGAGGTGGAAGAGAGCCGGCAACAGAGAGCTCAGAGAGGTGAAATAAGAGGAATGAAAGTCAATTAAAGCATTACAGAATCCATGTGTGTGAAATGAGAGGGGCAGCTTAGGTTGAGCACTTTGGAAGCAACGTTAGAGAAACAAGGCTGAGATGGTTTGGACATGTGTACAGGATGGATTGTGGTTTAATTTGGAGCTGCCAATGAGGAGGAAAAGAGGAGGACCATAGAGAAAATTCATGGATGTAGTAAAAGAGGTGTGACAGAGCAGGATGCTGGAATAGAATGAGATAGCAGCAGATGATTTGCTGTGAAGACCCCTAAACGCTGAAAGAAGCAGATTTTCCCAATAAAAATTGAAGTGAATGTTGCTTTTAATACAGAGTTGTCTCTCATCCAGGGAGTCAGCTCATCATTTATGAGAGGGTACCTTTTGTGACAACATGGATGCTGCTGGTGGAACTAATGGTGAGTATTTCTGTTTGTTTTATTAGAAAAAGGAAAAAGTAAAGCTTAATGTGAAGCGAAATAGCAGAATAATGCTGATATGAACCAGTCCGAGGTTTCTCTGTGGCATTCTTACAAAAGTTACATAAGCACAGCTCCAAGTTATGAAGAATCCTCTGAGGACTTGTTTCTGAAACAGTCCTCCCTGTTAACACACTGTAACCCACAATCCACTGGAGCAACTTCCTGCACATGTTCTACCATTAAAATAATGTTCAAGACTGAACCCAGGCAGGTCATAATTCCTCACATTACAAACTCTGGAGAATAACACTGAAATTAATAATAGAAAAGAAAAATCAAAATCCCAACACCTAACAAGAAGTTGATATCACTGAAATCATTATAGCACCCTTGTGTGTGTCCCAGTGGACATTTTCTGTGTGTGTCCTCGAACATCCTCAAGGACATTGTGGGCATGTTTAAGACCCACACTGACCCACCCAAGAACGGCCGTCTGTTACCTGATTCAGACTAAAAGTGTCTATCGAACGCCAACTGAACTACAGCTAGTCTGCAGCTGAACTACGGCTGCAGCTTGATTGAGGAAGAGTGAGCTTCAGAAATATATGTTTATATTATTTAAGTTCAGGACAGTTACCTAATTATTTTAATTTACTACAAATGTTGCAGCCTACTTTTTTTAGAAAGTATGATGTGAGCCACTTTCCGACCACTGAACAACAGATAAAGGATATGTGTCCAGGACCAGAAACATCAGCAGCATAATGTTTACCCTGTTATCTTTTATGTGGCCCTCTCTTACATCGGTTTAAAGCTGAGGATGTTTGTTTTCAGACGTGCAGGTGGAGCTGGACTCAGTGGAGGCGGAGCTGCAGTGCGTGGAGCTGCAGGTCGCAGAGCTCCTGAAGAAACAGGCTCAGCTCACCTCTCGGAAGAACGCACTGCTGCAGCAGCTGGAGGAGGCCTGCGATGCCGCACTGCCCTCATCCTCTTCTTCCTCATCGTCCTCCAAGTCCTCAAGGGCTGAGCCGGTGATGAGCAAGCAGGAGATGCAGCGCTATGATGGCACAAGTACAAATCCATAAATCTCTGGTTCCTGTAGCCAGTAATAAGTCCCGTTGATGACCCTAGTCTTGTTGTTGACCTGTGTTTTGTAGATTTTCCTTGGTCCAAAGAGGTGGAGCAGCACCTGAGGGACTCATTCCATCTTATCAAATTGAGACCGCTGCAGCTTCGAGCCATCAACCTGACTCTGGCAGGCAGGGATCTGTTCCTAGTGATGCCAACAGGAGGAGGGAAAAGTCTCTGCTACCAGCTGCCTGCAGTCTGCTCCCAGGGTATGGACATGCTTATTGATTTTTGATTGGTGAATCTGTGACTTATTAAGCTCATTTACAACCCCAGTTTCAAGAAAGTTGGGACATTGTGTAAAATGTAAAAAAAAAAAAAAGCACAGAATGCAATCGTTTGCAAATCTCCTAAATCTGTATTCTATTCACAGTGGAACATGGTAAACATAACAAATGTTCAAACTAAAGAGTTGTACCATTTTTTTTCTAATAAGGTAATTTTGAATATGATGGTGGCAACAAATCTAAAAAAAAAGTTGGCAACAAAAGGCTGTAAAAAATGGTATAAATAGGAAGCAGCTGCAGGAGCATTTAGTAACCAATTAAGCTAATTGGCAACAAGTCAGTAAGAGGACCGAATCTAAAAAGAGCATTTTAGAGAAACTGAATGTCTCAGAAGTAAAGATGGGCAGTCTAAAAACAGTGAAACAGTTTCAGAATAATGTTCCTCAACAGAAAATTGGGAAGACTTTGAACAGTTTTACAGTTCCTAATATCATTAAATTATTTCAAGAACCTGGATAAATCTCTAAATGCAAAGGACAAGGCTGGAAGTCATCCCTGGATTCCCGCACTCAGGAACACTTCCACAGATCATTGTCTGTAAACACAGTTCACTGTACCATCCATTAATGCTGCTTAAAGCTCTATCAGGCAGAGGAAAAGTGGACAACTGTTCTGTGGTCAGACAAGTCAAAAACTGAAATTCCTTCGTGAAACAACAGATGCCGCTAAAGAGGAGAGGGACCATGCAGCCTGTTTTCAACATACAATTCAAAAACCTGCCTCTCAGGTTTTAGAACATGTACTCCCATCCAGATTACATCTTTTTAACGGAAGGCCTTGCATATTTTAGCAAGTCGGTTCTAAAACACACAACTTCTCCATTACAGTTCTGAATTAATTTCACCCACAGCATCGGTCTCCAGCCTTTTTTGGCATCACAGTTTGGTTTTACACCAAACAACTTTCCCATGGATGAGTTTTTTACCCCCTTTTTCTAGGGCTAACTTGACTGACTCAGGCACAGGAAAGAATAATGAAAAGAAGTGGGCGCTTTTCAAAATAAAATACCCTGCAGACAAATGGAAATAAAAATATTTATATAGCCTTTTTTTTTTTTTTTTTTTAGTATTTTTGCTGCCCAGCACTAAATGTTTCACGGACCCCTGATCGACAAAATATTTGTATACAGAACAACTGATTTTATAGCTGTATACTGTGATTTACAACCTATGTGTTATATTTAGACTGAAATGCTTTACATCTAGTTTCGGTTCACACTTTTCTAGTAATTTCTTTGCATCTCACACAGAGGAGACGATACACTTTTTATTACAGACTTCAAGAAAACTGAAGCTATTTTTAACAGGTCTGAAAATCAGAAAAACCAGCTGCAGTTGTTAGCATTAGCCTGTTAGCTTAGGGCACAATGCATTATGGTAAAGGAAAGTTTTGAGGGCAGTATATAGTGGATAAAAAAAAATTCTCTTACATTTTTGAACACTATTAGAAAGTGGCTAACTCGCTGAAGACAGCCATACATCAAAATGTCAGTATTTTGTCAGCTTCAATTATGTCCCAAATTACTACTAGGCTGTAGAAAAGAAAGCTACTGGGTGTTTGTGAGTTCTGGCACCATTCAGCAGGTCTTTAGAAATGTTCCAGTTTGTCTGATTGATATCCTGTGTCAGGTTTCACAGTGGTTGTCACCCCCCTGGTATCCCTGATGGAGGACCAGATCATGTACCTGAAGTCCACTGATGTTCCAGCCGTCATGCTGAATGCATCCAGCACCAAGGTAATGATTGACAGCTGAGGTCAGACTAACCGATGTGACAAACTGTGTCCAGGTCAACTTCAACTTGGTGGGAAATTATATTATATACTTGTATTATCCGCACTATAGAGCACACTGGATTATAAGATGTACTGTTAATGAATGGTCCGTTTTCGAACTTTTGTCATATATATAAGGCGCATCGTCGTGCACCTTCCCTTTTGATGATACTACCTCGCCACGCTCCATTTAAAATGGACGATTTTGCTGCTCTAGCGGAGCTGGTTCGCCTGTATCAGCATTTATATGATCCCTCTACGAGAGATCAAACGGTTCAAAACTCGTAGAAGAATACCGCATCAAGTATAAACGCCTCGACCGCTCGCTCAGGTCTATGCGCAGTTTGTTTGTTTATGTAAGATAATCGGATTGAAACATTTCAGCAGAAGCTTGTAAACTCCTACTCTGTTTATAATGGTGGTATTTGGAGAACTTCGTATTTTCTAAGGTGGTGCATATTAAGAATAGGAACCAGGATGGGGGGCCAAATGCCCCAACTGCCTGAGATTTTAGAGGACAGGAAAGAGAGCTAGGCAAACACAGAAGGATTGGTCCAGGTGTAGTTCCTATAGGAAGAAAAAGACAATAAATACATGTACAAATATCGAACAAAGACGGAAAACGTAAAGACAGAAGAGTGAGCACATGTGGTCAGTTTATCCTCCAGCAGTCTAAGCCTAAACCGAGAGGTAGTTCAGGAAACCCAAGCCAACCCTAACTATAGGATTTATCACAAAGGAAAGTCTTAAGCCTGGTCTTAAAAATAGACAGGGTGGCAGCCTTACGGGCAGAAACTGGAAGTTGGTTCCACCAGAGAGGAGCCTGAGAACTGAAAGCTCTGCCTCCTGTTCTACTTTCAGAAACTCTAGGAACCACAAGTAAACCTGCAGTCTGAGAGCAAAGTGCTCAAATAAAATGTGTATTAGTATGAGCTCTCCAAAGGGCAGTTCGGTCTCTTCTATAATAATTAGTTTAAATAAGTGTAGTTTCTCAGCAGCTGGAGGTAATACATGTCCAATGGAGATGGGTTGAGTTTAAACAGAGCTTTTTTTTTTATTAAGAAAACACCATATTATGTCTTGTAGGAATCAAAAATGTGATATTTTTTAAAAAAGAAACTGTTTTTTGTATCAAACTCAGGAGCATTCTAAGGCTGTGATGGAAGGAATGACTGATCCCAAAAGTCCTTTCAAGCTGCTATATGTCACGCCAGAGAAGATCGCCAAGAGCAAGTTGCTGATGTCTCGTCTGGAGAAAGCCTACAAGGCGAAGCTGCTGAGTCGGATCGCTGTGGATGAGGTGCACTGCTGCAGCCAGTGGGGCCACGACTTCAGACCAGGTGGGTTTCAGGGAACCAGTCTAAGCTTCAGCTCCTGAGAGGAAACCTGGCTTAGATGTTAGCTCTTTACTTATCACTGAAGTAGTTTTAGACGCCAGAGTTTTAGACTAACACCATTTTATGAGTTATAAACTATTTGGTCAAGCCTTGTAAATAATGTTATGCATGATCTCATGTAATATTGCATGATGTGTTAGTGCTCAGAGTATGTGTTGAAAATGACTCTTAGCTCTGACTCTTAGTCAGTTGGCTGTGCCCCCCCCTTCTTAAATTTGGTTGATTCCAAAGTTAATCAATGTAGTTTTAACTTATTTTAACTATTTATGCTCAAAGTATGTGTTGGAGATGCCTTTCAGCTACTACCACACCAAACCTTTGCTCTGTATCTGCACATTTCTGAGTTGTAGCCCCTTTTTGAACGGGGTTGACTCTGTTGTTTCATTCAAATTCATCCGTTTTTGTTAACAGACACACAGAGACATGAGAAAAACACGTTTCTGGCCTTTTGTCTTCAGCAGTGGGCGATAAATATTGTTGAGGCTAAACCTTATCCGTCTTGTGTGTTTCCTCTGTAGACTATAAACTCTTGGGCATCCTGAAGAGGCAGTTCCCCAGTGTGCCAATGCTTGGCCTGACAGCCACAGCAACCAGCAGTGTCCTGAAGGACTGTGAAAAAATCCTGTGTGTCTCGCAGCCAATCACACTCACCACCTCGTTCAACAGGACTAATCTCTACTACGAGGTGCGCACGATCACAGAATCCAGTGATGTTCTTCATTCAGAAGCAGACTGAACTGTCCTGTTAGGATCACTGATCTAGTTCAAAACTCTGACTAAAGGCTCAAAGACTCAAAACAATTATAACTAATAATAGATTTAGCTTTAATCAATAATCCTGACTGAAAAACAGCAGCTACTCCACCTCGATCTGTTGTTCCAGGAACATGAAAATATAGATTATTAGCAGGAGTGGATTCATTTATACCAGGGGTGTCAAACCCAGTGACACAAGGGGGCCAAAATTAAAAATTTTGTCTGAGCCAAGGGCCAATCACGATCAATATTTATTAAAAATTACATAAATTAATTAGTTTTAGATGTATTATGTCAAATCATTCATATAGAAATATCAATGACCTTTTCCCAGTTACAGAATATACAGAATTTAGAGCAAACAGACTTTAATGAACACAGACAAATAGATCAAACTTCAAAAAGCTCATCATTAGCAGCCATTTCTTACGCCTCACTCAGCTTTTAAATGAAGTTTTTATCATTAAAACAGATTTTTCAACAAAAACCTGATCATACAGAAATTAAAACTATATATTGTTGGCTTCTAAGTCACTGTCAGAGAAAACTTCAGTTTTTTTAAGCAAAATAAGAATCAGAGACTCGATCTGTCCCAGACTAGAGGGCCGGATTTGGCCCGCGGGCCTTGAGTTTGACACAAAACCCTCTTTTATAACCAGATTTCTGTAAGAGAAAATAAATCAGTTTGATGGTCAGTTATTAAATAATTAACTAACAGAGACTATGTTCAGTAATCTGCATTTAATGGCTTTATTTGTTTGTTCTGGTAAAGTAATTGTGTTTGTTTTTATGATTTATCTTTCTAAAGTTGTTTGGTTGGTTTAATTTGGGCCGTGGGCGAGCTGACCCTGTTTCAGTGGGGTTTGGGTGGGTAAGACTACAATCTGCTTCCTGGACTGGACCCTGGGTTTAATAATTTGGATATACTAACAAAATCAGCCATATTCCTAGAAAGAAGAGTGGCTCCACCCAAAGTGGGATGGATGCCATCTCTCTGCATCAGACCAGACTCCAGTTATCTCTGCAGCCCACGCTGGACAGCCAACAGTTAAACGACAACATGCACCTAAACATGTCATAGCTGGTCAAAACATGGAAGAACTCCACGCTGATATTTGCTCCGTTTCACTCGTTTACTGCAGATTAGTGGATATAATTACTTAAACAATCCCCCCCCCCAAAAAAAAAAGCAGGCCTTCTTTTTTCGAGGTGTACCCTTGGGTTTCAAGTTCATACATGATCTGGTCTTGGTCTTGATCTCCAACGCTTGCAGCCTCAGTGAAACCTCTGATGCGTCAGGAGGAAGTAATAAACTGTCCACCTACAAATAAATAAAACAGGGGAGTCTCACTGCGCCTGTGACATTTGTTTTCCTCCAGGTTCGTATCAAAGAGCCTGGCAGCGATGCATCCATCAGTGACATCGCATCTCTGATCACGAGTCGATACAAGGAGCAGTCGGGTAATTTGACTACTGAAAAACGTTAGAATTTAATGTTAAAATAAAGCAGGAGATGATTAAAACGGATCCATCACTCTGTTTTCCACAGGGATTGTGTACGTGTTCTCTCAGAAGGACGCTGAGCTTGTGGCATCTGAGCTCCAGAAACGAGGGGTCTCAGCATATCCCTACCATGCTAACATGGACCCCAAGGACAAGTCCCGGGTTCACCGCAAATGGACCTCCAACAAAATCCAGGTAGTGGCTTCAACACACACACAGGTCATTCTGGAGCAGGTTCAGCAAACATTTAGGGCAGTGGTTCCCAAAGATTTTCTTCTGGGCCCCTGTATGGATTACAATAAAATCCCCAAATCCCTACAAACCATCTTTACAGTGAAACACTTTTGTGTAATTGTTTCTTTTAGTTCTGTACTGTAGAAGAGTATTCTTTGCTGTCAGTGTTATTTCAAACATATTTTTTTTTATTTGTAACAATATTCAACTTTGCTATCATCAATACATTTAAAAACTTTTTTAATGAATCCACAAGAAACTTTTCTTGACCTTAATGAGTCTTACAGAATGAATACAGTCACTCCTCTGAATACAAATTTAATTTGTTCAAACTGGTGATTTATATCTTGAAAATTTGTATGTAATATTTTTTTTCTGTTAAAAATAAAGGAAATGAAAAGAATTAATTCCAACCCATCCCCAAAACATGCACGGTCGTCACTATAATGATCATTTTTAGCATAACAGAGGCATTGTTTCTACTAGTGCTGGGCGATATGTAAAAAATCCTACATCACGATATGGATAATTTTATATCACGATAACGATATATATCACGATATACCCCAATTACGTACGTTGTCAGTTATTCTCTGAAAAATATGAAAAAATAATCTAATTTCTTACCTTTTTCAAGCTTTATTTCGAAGTGACA
>NC_051430.1:33159100-33162767 GCF_001649575.2 Kryptolebias marmoratus
ATGCAAAGTGACAACACTAATACATTCGTCGTAGCCTACGTTATGAAATATTTACATGAATCATTGATACAATTATGATAGAAACGATAGAAGAAAATATATCACGATAGACACTTTTCTATCGTCCCCACGATGTGGATCGTTATATCGCCCAGCACTGGTTCCTACCTACTAATATTGCCAGAGGAATTGTTTGGTAAAATGTTTGCAACACTTGAATGTTAAGTGCTGATGCTAAAATTTGATGTTGAAGCTGAAACTAAGAAGTTAAAGGTAAAAGAAGCAGCACATTAGCTACAAGCTAAGAGGAGCAGAACACAAGTCAAAGCCAAAAGTAGCAAAACTTCAGCTAAAACATTAGGTAAAGATTAAAAGTAGCAAATGGCTGTCCAAAAGCTAATTCTAGCAGAAGTGTTACTGAAAGCTTCTGTAAAGTTAGAAGAGTTATCCAACATTTCCCCACTGTGTTGTCTTTAGGTGGTGGTGGCCACATTGGCGTTCGGTATGGGCATTGACAAACCGGATGTCAGATTCGTTGTCCATCACAGCATCAGCAAATCCATCGAAAACTACTACCAAGAGAGCGGGCGTGCGGGTATGTGCTGCATCTTATTTGTCAGAGTGGATCACACCTGTCTGAATATCTGAAGAAATATTAGCTGCTTGTGTTCACTGCAGAATTACAACAGGAACATGTTGTCTCTGGCCTGTCTCTGCAGGTCGAGATGACTGTCCAGCAGACTGCATCGTCTACTTTGGTTTCGCAGACATCTTCAGGATCAGCACCATGGTGGTGATGGAGAACACCGGCCAGCGGAAGCTGCTGCACATGGTGGAATACTGCCAAAACATGGACAGGTAAGGCTCAAACCACCGGCTGATGGTTTCCAGAGTCCAGCCTGAAGTCGAGCTGTCTCTGCTGTGTGAAGGTGCAGGCGCTCTCTCATGGCTCTTCATTTTGACGAGGTTTGGGACGACGAAGGCTGTAACCAGATGTGCGACACGTGCCGCCATGCCAAAGGTTTGGATTCATGCATTCGTTTGCTTTGAAACGTTTTGTTTCCTGAAACTTGGAATTTTAAAAGTATTTCTGGTGGATTTAAAGGTCTTTATCAACACATTTTGTACCAAAAAACCAATTTTAGTGAAAAAAACCCAAAACAAAAGAATACTAATAGCCAGGGTTTAACAACTTCCAGTCTCTGTGTTCAACATGTTTCCATTCTTAGACTTTTGATCAGTCCTCTGAAGAAACAAGTCAGCAGATATCTGCTGCTCTTTCCATCCTTTATGTCTTATTACAGATTCAGATACAGAGGTTTATGTTTTAGCATCTTGTTGACTGAACTTCATGGAAACCTTTCTTCCTTCAGTCTCAGTTCTCTTCAGGATCTTGTCTGTGTTTAGCGCCACCCAGTGGCCACCTTTACAGATTCTCTTCTCTAGAAGTCTGGTTTGAAGCTCTGCAGCTGTTTCAGGATTATGTTTAATTTGTTTCTTTCCTCTTGCTTGGTCTGTTCCAAGCTCCTGGTGTGTCATCCATCCACATACAGTTTACAGACATTTGTTAGTATTCGAAAGCCTTGCCTGTAAGACTTGGATCCAACAGTTTGGGTATCCTTCCACAAGCTTCACCTACAGGTTTGCTGGAATTTTGTCCCCATTCTGATGGAACTGAGTCAGGTTTGTAGGCTGCCTTTCTCACACACCTTTTCAGCTCTGCCTCTGTACATTTTCTACGAAATAGAAACCAGGGCTATGTGATGACCCCTCAAAAACATTGACTTTGTAACTAGTTTGGCAGTAGAGTCATTGCCTTATTGGAAGACCCGGTTGTGCCCAAGCTTTAACTTCCTGGCTGATGTTTTTTCCTCATGATATCATCTATTTTGTGAGCATAAATTTTAGTGGGGCGGACATTCATTCAATTTTAGTCTCATCAATCGATTTTTTAGCAGAAAATCTCCACTGTTGGACACAGCAGGTTTGGCTGCAGCTGTTCCTACATTAAATCAGATTGTGTGTGGTAAAACAATGAGCTAAAACCAGCAGGATGTGTCCACAGGGTGAAATATTTCACACCCTGATGAGACTCTGTTGGAGCCGCCCTGCACTGCCTGATAACTACAAATAAGTCAAAAAACTGAGCTTGAATCACAAAAAGGAACCTTTTAAATTTCAAGTAAAATTGTCAAAATAGTTGAAAAATACACAGAACAAAACAATACACTGTCTTACCTCAGACCTAAAAAAGCTGGTTTGTTTTTCTGTCTGTTTATAATAAGTGAAAACTAAAATGTTAATAAATCTAGCAATTAATATATATATTTTTTTCTGTTGAACCAAAACTGGTGCTGAAATGTTCCACCAACAAGCTTCTGGTAGAATCCTGGCTGATATTTGACCACTGGTTGGTTTCCTGCCACAGATTTGACTGTGTTTGCTGCTCTTTTCTATATAAAACCCAATATAAGTTTGAATTAGATGATAAATTGATAAAAACAATACAAGCTTTAATACTATGACCCGAAGGCAAGAATTTAGGAATTTAGGCTAAGCCTGGTGGTAGGTGGCCGTTCGCCAGCCGATCAGGATTTAGTAAAAAAAAAAAAGATTAAAGTAGAAAATATGGCTATTTATTATGTGACGTTGTAAGATATTTGTGGCAAATTTTTACACAACTACAGTTTTACAAAAAGGCACTTTTTTAAACAAAAATACAATTAATTTTTGTGGAAGTCCGAACTTTGGGAAGGCCAGTCTAGGAGCTTAATGTTAGCTGCTTTATCCAATCAGAAAACAGCTCTGATGCTTTATTGATAAAAATACTATCTGCATGTTTTCATTACCATGCACTCCACCAGACTACATCAGTGTGGATATAACTCAGCACGCCAGGGAGGTGCTGCAGATCCTGGAGCTGGCTGCCTCCATGGATGAGAAAGTGACGCCCCTGAAGCTGGTGGAGGCGTGGATGGGGAAGGGTCCTGCCAAGAGAAGGAAGATGATCCAGACCACGGCGCTGTCTCGGCTGCAGGCTGAAGCTGTGATCGTCCACCTGCTTCTTCAGGAATACCTCAGGTGACTCAGATGTTGTGACTTATTGTGTTCTTCAGAACAGAGGTTTCAAAGGAAAACAGATCTAAATCTTGGGATTTCACATTAAATCCCAACTTCAGTGTTTATAAGCTACAATAGCCAGTTTTAGTTTCAACCAGGGGTGGAAATTAAATATTTTGTCCACCAGCCACAGTAGCTGGTGGACAAAATATTTTACCAGCCACTATTGTTTGTTGTGACAAAAAGTAATTTCATATGATGATGATGATGGAGGTGGGTGGAAGCAGCTGTGCTGCCCTACAAGCTGAACAACTCCTCTTTCTGGGCACTGCATGGAAATAACTAGATTTTTCTTATTTTATTTTATTTTATTTTTTATTTTAAACTATTAAAAGATGCATATCTGTACATAAAAAATTCAGACAAGTGAAATTTATTTCTGTGGAGTGTTTTTGAAATATTTTTTGTGCTTTTGTAAGTTTTTGTATGTAAGTTGTAATGTTTTTCAGACACTTGCTGCTTTTAATGCATAGATCTATTTGTGCTACCCGCTTATATTTAACAGGTAGGATATTCTGATGAAGGAAGGGATTTTTGTGGTTTTAGA
>NC_051430.1:33163320-33171085 GCF_001649575.2 Kryptolebias marmoratus
ACAAATAACACCTTTTCTGTTCAAATTGCCAACCCGCCACAGTGGCGTGTGTGTTGATCAAATTCACCCGCCACTTCAAATATTTACCTGCATTTGGCCGGTGGCGGGGGCTAATTTCCACCCCTGGTTTTAACAAACATAATTTTTAATTGTGTGAAAGCTGAGTTTGGTGACCTAAAACTAAAAATATATATTGAATTATTTTAATATTTATTGGTATTTTTACATTTTAGGTGAAAGGACAAAACTATATTCATGTAAAAAAGGAGAAAAAAAGGTTTTATATATATATTTATGCATGGTTCAACACAAATTTTGTGCCAACATGCATGCAGCCTGTTGCGATTACTCCTGCTTGTCCTGTTACTTTTTATTTTTTAACAACTTTAGCCGTCCAACCAGAGAGGAGAGGACTCTGGACCTGCTGTATGCTAATGTTAAAGATGCATACAGCTCCTCTGCTGGGCCGGTGTGATCATAACCTGGTGTACCTCAGCCCTTGTTAGGAGCCAGCCTGCAACCATTAGGACAGTGAGGAGGTGGTCAAAGGTCAAAGGTCGAAGGACTCTGAGACATTACAGGGATGTTATTCTGTGGGCCGAATAAGGAGAATGTCGATGAGCTCACTGAGTGCATAACTAACTACATCAACTTCTGTGTTGACTCCATTGTATCTATAAGAAAGTTTATTGTTACCCAAACAAGAGACTTTTAGCATTCTGAATGAGAAGAAGACGGCCTTCAGAAATGGAAGCAAGGATGATGTGAGAGCAATACTTCGGTGCTTGAAAGTGAAGATCAGAAGAGCTAAGGAGGATTATAGGAGGAAAGACACCAGAGAGGGATGAAGACTATCACTGGGTACAAGTCAGCATTTTATGGATGGAGTAGCTTGTTAACAAATAAGCAATTTCCCCAGCATATATTCAATCATTCACAGGACTGCAGCTCTTCAGGACAAGACGCAGCTGTTCACTTACACCTCAAGGATAAGGGACAACATGTTCTGTTTTTGGAAAGATTAGACGTAGTGTGAAAGGGTTTGAAGAAAGCCATTTACATCAAATGAGACCAACTTTAAACAGGAGAGGAGGTCTCAGATCTCAGCTTTCTACAACCTATAAAGAAGCATTAAGCCTGATACCAGTTTTCCTCTAATTCGCACCTTCATGCATGTCAGGAGCCAGGAAAACAAAAACCCTAATGACTCTTTGGTGGGATGGGAGTGAGATTAATCTGCATCAATGGAACATCTCATGCAATTTAAACCTTGGAATTTGAGAAAGCATCCCGCTACAAAATAAAAGTCCAGTTGCTTTAGTTCTTTATTTTTTGGGGGTAAAAACCCAAAGCCGTAGTACATTATTTCTGATCGAGCTGAACCTTTTGATATATGAAGCATTAAAACAGCACAAAGTACGTGGAAGTAGTTTGACTGCTGACTCAACATTGACCTAATAAAGCAGCTTCTTTTGTTTCTGTCTGTTGACTTCAGAGAGGATTTCAGCTTCACTCCATACACCACCAACTTCTACATTAAGTTGGGTCGCAAAGCTCTTCTGCTGAAGAACCCGACTCACGCAATTCACATGAACATGAGAGAATGTGGAGATCGGCCTGCTGTGGTGAGTATTTACTTCCTACACATCAGGAATCAGATGTTCCTCTGAAATCCTTCGTCATTCATTATTACTTAACATCACAAATCTGTACTGAAGGAGTCCTGATTGGGAGGGAAGGAGTCCCTGTCCCAGATTTATTTTGGAACGTGTTGCAGGCATCAAATTCAAAATGAGTCAATATTTGCAAAAAAAAACAATTATTAAATATCTTGTCTTTGTAGTGCATTCAATTTAATATAGGTGGAAAAGGATTTGCAGATCATCGTATTCTGTTTTTATTTATGTTTTACACAGCATCCCAACTTCATTGCAATTGGGGTTGGACAAAAATTACCTGAGTGATGATCTGAACATGCAAATAAGCTGTCTCATATAAAAATATAATTAATCTTTAAAGCAGAAAAAGATGCCATAAATCTGCATTAATCAGTCAACAGTGTAGAATAATTTAAATTTAAAAAACATAATGACTGAAGTGTACTCGTCAGTGTTCCAACGTCAATAAACAACTCAAAATTGTTGCCAACAAAACACAATTCTGCTGATTTAGCTCATTTATTACAACTTATGCAGCAGACCTTTGGTAGTGAATGATACATATTTAGTAATTTTATCATTGATGATACACTTATACAAAAAGTTTTAATCTAAAACACTGAAGAAATTGCGTATTTTGACATCTATTATGGCTTTAAGTGTACAAGTTGTCAGTTATTTTTGGTTTGACTGTTTTATTTTCTCTCTTTTTGTAGATCTGTAGTTTCTGTCCTCCTCTCCCATTGGCTGATGTGTCTTTAGTGTTCTCTCCTCCTGTTGGCTAATGTCTTTCTTTTGTTGTTTTATAATGTTTTCATATGTTCTTTAAATGTCCCGTACGATCTAAAAGGTAAGTAAGAATTTAGAGAGTTGAGTGAGAGCTTTCTGGATCCATAAAGTAAAGGAAACAGATGGATGATCTCCTGTCCAGTCCTATCTGAGTTCTGTCAAGTTCTGCCTTTGTTTTGAGTGTCCCCCTTTGTCCACGTCGGTGTGGTCTCTTTCAGTTAAAGTGTGTTGTTAATGACCTGCAGGTAAAAGCTGCAAGTGGCCAGGGTAAAGCCAAAGAAGGAAAGAGATCAGTTCAAAGCAGTGGAGACCCCTCTGTGTCCAAGAAAACCAAGACAGAGCTTTGGTAGCTGCCCCTCAGGCCACCCCGAAGACAAGTCAACAAAGTACAGTCTTTATTCTGTTCACTTCTATTGGCATGACACTGTCCTGACGCGTACTGCAAGCCTGAAACGGAAATTCTTATACATTTGGTGAGAATGAACAAATTAAGCACCAGAACTCCTTGTTGGTGTATTAAATAATTTCATCCTATGATGGTATTTACCCCAAAAAAGGACTAAATGAATCCGCTCAGCTGAGGAGCACATCATTTTAATTGTCTATGAAAGGTGAAACGATGACTTCTTCTAAACTTTGTTGTCAGGTTCAGACAATAAACCAGAACAGCTTAAAGAGAGAGAGAGAGAAATGTCAAATAAAAGCATTCCTATTCAAATTAAAATGAGAAACCTCAGACTCTTACTGGTCAAAGAAACATTTTCATCTCTTGTTTCAAGCTGTTCCCATTAATTACCTGAAGAGAAAAATCCTCTCATCAGAACATGTCAGCTGATTGATATTTGTTGGTTCTGTCTTTTAGACCTCTAGAAGATATTCTCTAAAAAGATCTCCTATTGACCTCTGAAGGTTTCTCTTGGGCATCCAAAGGTCTCATCTGGATGTCTGAAAACCTCTTTCAGATCTCTGAAGGTCTCTCCTGGATCTCTGAACATCTGTTTTGGATCTCAAAGTGTCTCTTCTGGATCTCCGAATGTCTCCTGTAGACCCTTGAAGGGCTTCTGTGAACCTTTAAACTAGGGATGAGGCCGATCCAGTATCGGGCTCCAATACCAACGTAATTCCCAGGTCAGAGATTTCCGATCCATGAGCCATGTCTGTGCTTTAATGCTGATTCGTTACCTGCTGCTCTGCTAGCTGGGCTGCAAACTGTGGAATGGATTTGCTGAAAGGGGGCGTTTTACGCTGCGTTTCATTGAGACATGCCTCCATTCAGGAAACCCAACAGCCAGCTAGAAGGCGAACATTGAGCAGCACTGTGGCTAGTCCGCTGTGTGGACATATTTTACTCTAGAAACACCACAAAGCAAGACAGTAGCATGCAGGGAAAGAATGAAAGACAAAAGTAGTCGGCAGAAATCACTTCTGGTTCCAAAAACAAGCAGAAATTCATCAAAAACAAACCTGTTAATGTTGAAGAGTCATTTCCTTTTTTATTTCCTTTTGAAGGGTAGTTACACAGACGCCTTCAGTGCCAAACCTGGTACTTTACTTGATTTGTGCTGTTCAGATGCTCACTGTTTTATTGATAATGTGAGTGTTTAGACCAGGGGTAGGCAACCCTGGTCCTCAGAGCCACCATCCTGCATGTTTTCCTTGTTTCTCTGCTCCAACACACCTGATTCAGAGGTTAAATCATCTCTTCATGTTCTGCAGAAGCCTGTTAATCAGCCATTGATTCAGATCAGGTGTGTTGGAGCAGAGAAACAAGTAAAACCTGCAGGATGGTGGCCCTGAGGACCAGGGTTGGACACCCCTGGTTTAGACTTATTGCACTTTTTTATATTTGACATTTTAAAACCTTAATTTGTTGCTGCTTTAAGAACCAGTATACTTAATTTGTGGTGATCAGACGTATTTGATTTGGGGAGGGGTAGTGATGTAATAAACACTTACAGTTACATATTTGTTTTCAGGATGGGATTTTTACCAGTTTTTCTGACTTCATAGTTACCTCAAGTTGCCTTTTGGGACATACATGCATACATTCAAACATATCATGCTTGCCTGTAGAGCTGAGTTTCTTTTAGCCTCATATAAAGTCAACAACAATAATAATAGTAAAGCAAACAGAGCTCTGGTATCAGTATTAGCAGATATCAGGATCGAATCGAAATGAAGAAATGAGAATTGGTGCATCCCTACTTTAAATGTCTTCTTATGACCTCCAAATGTCTCCAGTGGACCGCTGATGGTCTCTCTTGGACTGCTCAATGCTTTCTCTAGTCCTGTGGACCTTTTGAATGTCTCCCTGAAACTTGTGAAGGATTCATCTTGACCTCAGAACATCTCTGGTCTTCTATTGGTCTCCTTTGGACTTCTAAAGGTATTCTGAGGACCACTGAAGATGACCCTGTTGCCATCAGTGTTTAAGTTAAACAATATTGTTGACTAAGTTCACCACTTTGACTGATTGGACTGGTCAAAGTAACATCAGGAGCTGAGGTTTCCCAGTAGAACAGGAGTGGGCAATCCTAGCCCTCGAGGGCCTCCATCCTGCAGGTTTTCCTTGTTTCTCTGCTCCAACACAGCTGATTTGAATCAATGGGTGATTAACAGGCTTCTGCAGAACATGAAGAGGTGATTTAACCTCTGAATCAGGTGTGTTGCACCAAGGAAAGAAGTAAAACTTGCAGGATAGTGGCCCTCGAGGACCAGGGTTGCCTACCCCTGCAGTAAAACATGATTCAAAGCAGGACATTAGTGGGTTATGCTGCCACATATACATCACATCCAGTACTAAGTGCTGTTATAACTTCATCTGTCAGTGGTCAGATTGTTAGAGCTGATTGATGTATGGATTCACATAAGAAGAAAAGTCACAAATCATAATAATAATTATGACATTAGATGTGTTTGCAGTGAAAATGATAGAAGGGTTGTCACTCAGTGAGAAGACTGATTCAGGGTCACCATTGCATTTGGAAACTGTAGTTTGAATTTCAAATTCAAAAGTACCATGTGATCATCACTCCAACCTCTTCATTCTGGTCTTTGGTGGCAAAGCATGCAACGTTCAGCACTAACATTTCATTGCACTTTAACTAACTCTGACTGAGCAACTCTGGGTTTTAATGCTCATCTGTCCAATGCTCTTCACTGACACTAGATTTTATGGTTACAGAACACATCGGCTGCTAAAACCAGAGAGGAGGTGGTCAGTGGGAACTACTGTCCTGCACAACCCCAACAGAAACTACTCAAAGAGCAGAGTAATTTCTCACAGAAACGAGATCTGATGGTGGACAAGCGAACAGAAACAACCACAAACCAGCCTGTTTACAAACCTGGAGAGGAAGAGGAGATGAAGACAGAACCAGCTTTATTCCAACGTGTAGTTGAAGTCGACTTGGAGATTAGCAGAGTACATAACGTGAGTATCAGACACAAACCCTTCAGTTGTGAGAGAGTGAGAAGAAATCTTTGTTCTACTGAAGCAGCAGCCGGTGGGAACCGTCTGAGGGACACCCCCGTCCCCATCGTGCCCAGCTCTCCCTCCCAGGCTTCTGTCCTTTCTGACACAGCAGTCGAGGAGCTGTGTGACCTCAACAACTATTACAGCAAACAGCTCCAGAGGATAAACTACATTTCCCTTGAACACCTGGGTCAACCAGCGGAGCCAGGACTTCTGTCATGTCTAAGGGAGCCTTTGAGGAATCTCCGCCTGCCCCGCAGGGTTACCATTGCCCAGAAAGCCCGCGGCCTGTGGACCCGTGTCAGCGGCAGGAGGAAGTTGGTCGGCTGATGGAAACGGCATCCACCAACCAACCAACCCGGGATCCTTCTGAAAGCAGAGAAAAAAATCTACAGCTACGCAAGTGAGAGGAAATTAGAAAACTTTGAGTTGAGTGTTTTATAGTAGACCAGGTCCTCAAATCTTCCCTCAGGAAGATCCTGTTTTTGATGTATATTTCTTAATGTTTGTGTTAAATGTAACATGTTTATTGAGCCGTTAAAAAGCAAAATAAAAGAAGACTTGATAAGAAAAAAACTGAGTTTTATTGGATTTGAGGTTTTTTTTTGTTGTTTTTTGTTTTTGCAGAAGAAGCAGCAAGTTAAAGGAATAATCTAGTAATTTTTGAAGTGGTGTTCTGTCAAATGGTTATCAACCAGTCATGACGGCAGTCAGAGAGCAAGGAGTATTGAGAAAAGATTAGCTAAATGAGAAATTTTAAAATTTTTTCAGGCTTATAATACAACTGGTTCCTGAAAAATAGCGTACCAGCATGAAAAAAATCACTACGCTCGCTATGATGAAAACTCTACACTTTGGCATGTTTTAGTTTGTCATTAACTGGAAACCATCACACAGCATGTCTTTCACAGTTCCATGGTTCAATATCTTTCTGAAACTATAGATTCTTACGAAGAAGCTCAAAAGCTAATCTGTACCTTGAACGGCTGCTTGACATGACTCTTGTCCCAAAGCCACATACGTATTGTGCTAAAATTTGTTGTGGTTGTAGCTCAGAGTCATTCACAATGCACACTAAAAGTGCTACTCGTTACATCATTATTTTGTTTGTGGAAAACTTGAGCAATATCTGTTGGAGTCAGCCTGTTTGTCTGTAAGCAAAATATTTCATAAACCACAGAACACATTTTAATAAAGCTTTCAGGAAATAGTTATTGGATGTACAGCTACAACTGATTAACTTATGGAGCCAACCCAATTCAAGACATAATTGGCTATAATTAAGTAAATTTTACAGCTATTGAGCAAAATCCATTTACAACACATACTTTGAGTGCGACATTTCATGATATAATGTTATTTACATTTTTTGACCGAAACAGCTGTGACTCTTTCATTTCTCTACATAAAATGGTCTTAGATGAAAACTTTGTCATGAAAAACATTCCTTCAAGGAATGCTAGGCCTTTTTTTTACTTTGATAGTGTGTATGTATATTTTATTACAAGATGTTATTTGACAATTGGGCCACTAGATAGTTTTTTTACTATGTACTGTAAGCATACTAAAAGTTGTCTTTAGCATATGCAGTTATTTTCTAATCAATCAATCAATCAAATTTTATTTGTGTAGCACATTTCAGCAGCAAGGCATTTCAAGGTGCTTTACATAATTAAAAACCAAAATAATAACAGCATGTGACATTGAATAAACAGTAAGAAAGAGACAAAAACCCGCACTCTAACCCTAATTTAGCCATAAGCAGCTCTAAACAGGTGGGTTTTAAGTTGAGATTTAAAGGCACCCAGTGTTTCAGCTGTTTTACAGTTTTCTGGAAGTTTGT
>NC_051430.1:33171187-33174517 GCF_001649575.2 Kryptolebias marmoratus
TAATAAACCGTTCAGTGATTTATAAACTAACAACAGTATTTTAAAGTCTATTCTTTGAGCTACAGGGAGCCAGTGTAGGGACTTTAAATCTGGTGTTATGTGCTCTATCTTCCTGGTTTTAGTGAGAATGAATAAATGAAAAAGAATAAATCAATAAATGCAATGGCTGTTAATAGAGAATAAATAATAGAACCAAAATGTAGCCTATTCCTCCGGAAGTAGTCAAAGAGCACCGTGTAACGTCATGGTTGGCCATCTAATTTTCTCCCTCTCAGACGGCGCAGCTTGTAAACATTTACCCAGCACGTCCGCGACACGCATGCGTAACTATTTCCTTGTTTTCCTGCAGTAAAGCACCTTGTGGTCCTGCAGCAGCCCTGCATGTTCGGTCAGCATGGATGAAGACACATTAAAGCTGCTGGTGAAGCTGACTCAGGACGGACGGCTGACTTGTTTGCAGACACAGATAGAGTCACCCGGCTCCTGGAAGGCTCGGGCTGTCCGCAGCCAACACTTCCGGCGGTCAGGGGACACCCTGCTGCACTGCGCTGCCAGACACGGACACCTGGACGTCGTGGAGTACCTGATAAAGCAGCTGGGCTCGGACGTGGACGTTTATAATCATGATTACAAGAGGCCGCTGCACGAAGCCGCGTCCATGGGTCACAGGGAATGTGTCAGCTTTCTGCTTCGGGAGGGAGCCGAGGTGGACAGCCTGAAAAAAGCAGACTGGTGAGAAGAAACATCCAGAAATTAAATTAAATATCAAAATTAAAGTTTGCATGTTTTACTTTAGTGTAAGACTTTGTTAAAACACTCCACTGGCCCATTTCTCTGACTTGTTTTAGAGTTTTTGTGTCAGAATCCCAGTGTGGGGTAATAGTGTGGGTATGGCAAGCCGTTTTAACATAAATTCGGTTTTACCGCCCTTACAATCCAGATATCTCAAATTGTTTTATGACTAAACGTTTAGCGATTTAAGATATCTCCAATTATAAGTCGACTAGACAAAATACATATTTGAGATATCTATAATTACATTCTGACTAGTCGAAATGACATCAGATTTACCATTGACTTGTATAGAGATTTCAATTCAAGATATCTTAAATGAATTACTGACTATCTGAAATACACATTTCAGATATCTACAATTAAATTATGACTATTCAAAATTACAATTCAAGATATCTTTAATTTAGTTTTGACTAGTCATAATTCTAATTAAAGATATCTCTAATTACTCGATAATTCAAGACATCTTAAATGTGTTTTTGGATAGGAGATATGTAATTTTGACTAGTGAAAACTAAATTATAGATATCTTTAAAAGCAAATAATGACTAGAAAAAACTAAATTAAAGATATCTTGAATTGTAATTTTGAATAGTCGTAATTCCTTTTAAGATATATCTAAATGAATTAGAGATATCTTCAATTGACATTCTGACTTGTCAGAATGACATTATTGATATCTTGAAATAGTATTCTGTCTAGTCAAATCGTCATAAATTTACGTAGCATTTTAGCAGACAGTGTGTAAGGCATTTTAGCCTTAGGCTACTTGATTGTCCTATTCAGTGGTCAGCAATGTCAGGTCAGTCCAGCTCAAATACTTGAGTTTTTAACAGAATATTCAGCGCTGCAGCTCATGCTCGACATGAATTAAGAAATACCGAAAATTTATTGTCTGCAACAATTACGTTCGAGATATCTTAAATTATAATTACGGATGTCTGACCCTTTATCTCGAAAGGGACTGTGACTAATCAAAATTTAATTGAAGATATCTTGAATTATTATTCTTACTAGTCAGAATGTAAATACAGATATCTTAAATTACCATTCCGGATAGTCAAAATGTAGTTTTGTCTAGTCAAAATGTAGTTTTGTCTAGTCAAAATGTAGTTTTGTCTAGTCAAAATGCATTTTTAGATATCTAGAATGTAATTAAGGATAGTCAGACGAAACCGAATTTATGTTAAAACGGCTTGCCATAGTGTGGGTGGGTGACGTAGAAGGTGAGGCAGACAGCTGTAGGAGACTGAGGGTGATTTCAGAAGGGGAACCCCCAAACTTTACAATGATGTCTTCAAGACTGCGGTGAAGTGAGCCGACATTAGCTCCTCTTAAAAATGTATCATTTTCAGATGTTTTGTTCTCTCAAATTCTAAAAGGTGACAACAAAGTCTCTTTGGATTATGGTAATAGGTCACATCTACTATAACCAGAATCAATATTTCACGATTTTACTGTATATAATCTGAGATATAAAACATCTGAAAATGACACAAAGGCATATTCTGAAATGCCATTATTAGGTGCTTTGACATGGTATTTCTCCAAAACTGTACAGTAAAATTATGAAGTATTTATTCTAGATATAGCATAGCGGTGCTATTAACATAATCCAAAGAAACTTTGTTGTCACCTCTTAAGATCTGAGAAAAAAAAAGATGTTGTATTTATCCACCGCAACTTTAAAGGCCGGTTCATGAAAATACCGTCTGCTAATGAACGGTCCGTGGAACTAAAAAGGTTGGGGGGGCCGCTGGTCTAGACAAAGTCCAATTGGTGTTAAGTGAGTCCAATTTATTGTCCAATTGTGGCCCCCAGTCTTGCAGATCCATTACTTGTGAGCCGCCTCCCCATCCCTCTTGTTCACCAGTTACAACATCTTGTCTCCTTTTTTCTTCGTCTCAGTGGAACAATCCAAAGGGGTGTCCATCATTTCTTTACATAATTCCATCAGTAACCATCACGTCACCAATTTGAGCAGAAGATGCACCAAATATGCGGTCAACAAACTGTTTGCTCTAACTCGTGTTAATGTGAATTAGCCGCAGCCAACTTCTGTCTCCTCTCTTAGGACTCCTCTGATGATGGCGTGCACCCGGAGGAACCTCGGTGTGATTCAGGAGCTGCTGGGCCATGGCGCTGACCCCACTCTGAAAAACAAAGATGGCTGGAACTCCTTCCACATAGCCTGCAGGGAGGGGGACCCTGTGGTTGTGGAGCACCTGCTTCTGTCTTCCCCAGACAGCTGGAGGACTGAGAGCAGGACGGGTCGGACCCCGCTGCACACTGCAGGTGAGCCGCCTCGTGCTGTGGTTCCAACACTTTGTAGATTAGTGCTGGGCGATCTAACGATCCATATCATGGGGACGATAGAAAAGTGTCTATCTTGATATATTTTCTTCTATCGTTTCTATCATAATTGTATCAATGATTCATGTAAATATTTCATAACGTAGGCTACGACGAATGTATTAGTGTTGTCACTTTGCATACATTCAGTTTATAGAAGTGATAAATAAGAAGAAAAAAGAA
>NC_051430.1:33175031-33193322 GCF_001649575.2 Kryptolebias marmoratus
TTCAGTTAAATGTCACTTCGAAATAAAGCTTGAAAAAGGTAAGAAATTAGATTATTTTTTCATATTTTTCAGAGAATAACTGACAACGTACGTAATTGGGGTATATCGTGATATATATCGTTATCGTGATATAAAATTATCCATATCGTGATGTAGGATTTTTTACATATCGCCCAGCATTAGTGGCTAAGTGACAACTGATAAATATGTCGACATTTTAATATATAATTTAAAAATTCAGTGAGATCTTCTTAGTTCCTTCAAAAATATTGTTGTCCTTAAAATCTCTTTAAACATACTCGCTTTATTTTTGTCTTCTTATGCTACCATTCTGCTACTTTTATCTAGCCTTTTGAGACTTTTTGCTAGCCATCTTATACTTTCAGCTAACCCTCTTGCTTCTTTTAACTGTTACTAAGGGAACCTACTAACACTTTACACCAAGGTTATTTCATTTCTGAAGGCAACTGGATTATTTAGTTGAATCTATTGTAGTGTTTTTCTTTCTTTCTTTCCTGCCTATTCTCCAGATTCACCTTCCAGTCTAGTGTAACTTAAATTAGTCTGCCAAGCACCAATAGAATCAACAGAAGAAGAAGAAGAACTACTAAAAGATGCAGGATAGAGTTCCTTGAGGACCAGGGTTGGGAATAACTGATGTTCTGCTTCTTTTAGCTTCTTCAGCACATTTCAGTCACGCTGTATTTTCTCTGAAAAGTCCTTTCTCTGCTCTTCATCTAGCGATGCACGGCTGTGAGGAGGTTGTCAGGATCTTGTTGGAGAGGTATGATGAAATGTTGTTTGGGAAAGGCGAAAGCAGACAAGAATGTTTCTGCATGTGTTGTGTCTGTTTGTTCCAATAATATCTCATTTAGCACTGGATGAATTTAATGAATCTTTCAGAAAATAATCATTGGGTGCACATCTACAACTGAGTCAACCCAATTAAAGATGGCTACCACAACTAATTGATATTACCCTCTAACTCCATTAGTTTTATTAATATAAAAATTTGATTTGGTTGGAGCTTAAAGTCATTCACAACATATTCTGAGTGTGATATTTCGCATGAGATTGTGCTTAACATCATGCTTCCCTGAACAAGTCAGGATCGGTCTGTGGGCTACAAAACATGTTCATTACATTTAATACGCAGAATCATTCTTATATATTAAGATTTCACCTGATCAGTTCTGTTTTGAGCTCATTTCAGAATGAGTGGTTTTAAAGTTACGTCACTATTATGCAAATAAGCTGCTGTTGGCCACGCCCCCCAAAAAATCAGTGTCTCGTCTCAAAACATAAAAACTCTCTGAAGGATTAAACGCTGCGGATCTGATGCACATTTATATCGTTTGAGGCTTTTTGTGTCTGACTGTTTTTACTGAGTCTAAACGGCGTTACATCCGAGGAGGTGGGGGAACTGTTAGCGGGTCCAAACCTGAAAAGTGTCCGGACAGCCGCCTGGTAAAGATTGGGGTTTTTTTCCCAACGTTTCTTTTCTTTTATTAACACCAGAAAACATTTACTTTTTTTTTTTGTTTTGCACTTGGACTGTTTCTAGAAGCAGCAGATACCCAAATGGAATACAAAAACATGCAAAAAGTGAATTTTGCATAATTGGTCCCCTTTAAGGTTTGACCAAAGCCGCTCCAACTCATTTCACTCTGCAGGTGATAAGTATCCATTCAACAAATGCTAGCTCTTTGATTATAAAAACATATCACTCCATCTGTTTTCTTTGTTTCCTGCCAGATGAAAGTAAGGCTGATGTGACACTGTTGCTCAGCACTGCAGTTCAGGATGTTGTAACTTGTCCTGTGACCCTATGAGACAATGAATCCGGTTGAGTCCTGTTCCAGGTGTGCCTACAGCCCCGACAGCAGGGACAGCTGTGGAGTCACTCCCTTCATGGATGCTGTTCGGAACGGTCACCTGTCTGTGGCCCGGCTGCTTTTAGACGAGCACCAGGTGGAACACATTCCTTTGCTGCGGTCATTTTTCAGCGCTGATCCCAGCACTCACGTTGTTTCCACCTGACCTGCTCCTGCCAGGCATCTCCGGTGGCAGCTGACAGACTGGGGGCTCAGCCCGTGCACCAGGTAGCTGTCACCGGCCAGGAGGAGGCTTTGAAATTTCTGGTCGAGGACCTCGGTGTGGACGTGAACCAGAAGACCACTGAAGTCCAACTCACCGCCGTGCATTATGCAGCCAAGGTTAGACACCTTAACACCTGAGTGGTTAGCTCGCCCAGCGATGAAGCCAAAGGCAAAGCCAATGTTTTTGCCAATGGCCGTGTGTTTGTCTGTACCATTAGCAAAATATATCACTAAATAGGTTTCAATTCAGTTATCAACTTTTGGAGTCCACCCAATTCAAGATGGCTGCCACTTGATCTTAGAAAACTGAGCTAAAATTACATAAGAGTCATCCCCAACACATTTGTGTTTCTTCAATGAATCCTATGGCTTTAATGTTTTTTACAACAGTGGAGTAATTCTTTGAATCAGTCAGAGCAGTTGCTGTACAGCCACCATTTTTGTCATCATTCTGTTATCATTTTACTTGTTCAAACCATTTAAAATTTAAAGGGAATTTACTTTTATTGTGCTAAATTCTAACATGCATTAAAATGTGCTAAATTAGCATTCAAGTTACTGTTTGTTTTGGGGTTTTTTTTTTTTGGTTTTACAATGTTTTTTGTAATCCATTTCTGCTTACTTTAGTTTTTTAAATTTTTCTACTTTTCAAAATGTTAAACTTTATTCACAAAATCTTCGACATTACTCCCATTTATCTCGCATTTCACTATTTCTAGCTTTTAGTGACCCTTTTGCTACTTTAGGCTTTAACAGCTCGGTTCATCTTCTGCAGATTTCAGCATTTAGGTTTCAAACTGCATTCTGACTCGTGTTCATGTGGAACGTTTAATGTTCTGTTCATCAGGAGGGCCACACATCCATGATAAAAACCCTGCTGCAGCTGGGGGCAGATCTTGGTGTTCGGGACAAAAAGGGACGGACAGGTGAGGAACTTTAGATATTTGTATGATTTAACTGCAACCTAAAACACCTAAAAGATTCTAGTTTTCTTGTCACAGGAATAACTTAATTTTACAGTTTTAATAAAACAACCTGTGAAGAAAAGAATGTGCTACGAGGAGACAAATCCTACTAGTTATTGTAGAGACGGACAATAATGTTTTTGCACATGTATGTGTCTGTTTTGTTCCAAAGTTTCTCATGAATCCTTGGACAAAGTTGAATAAACCTCTCAGAAAGTAATTACTGGATGTACATTTACAACTGATTAACCTTTGGAGTGAATCCAGTTCAAGATGGCCGCCACAGTTAATCGGGCCAGACCCGATTCATTCACAGCACTTACTCTGAGATTGTGCCTCGTGTTATTTTCAAGGTTTTCATTAGAAACATTACAAAGTAAGCATGTTTACTGGATGCACTGCTCAGCTGCCTCTTGTTTCTGTCTCCCTGGTAGCTCTTCACATGGCTTGCATTGGACAGCATGCAGAGACAGCCAGGACACTCCTACATCTTGGTCTGAGAGACTCGGAGGACACATCTGGCACAAGAGCACAGCAGCTTGCCAAGAAACCAGACTTGGTGCAGGTGTTCGAGTGTGGCCTGCCAGATGCATCCTTTCCAGTTCTGTCATGAATCATTAACACATTTCCAACTGGTTCCTCATCATCGATAGAGGCTCAACTCAGGAAGTTGTCCAGAATTATGTAAAACTATGTCCAGGTTTCAGTTTATTACATAAAAGATAAGATCACCTTTCTTATCTGACTGCGTTTTGATAATCATCGGTCAATAACTGCTACAACCATGCCAGCTTGAAGCCGGATGTCTGAAAAAGTTGGGATGTTGTGTAAAATGTAAATAAAACAGAATGTAATGATTTGCTAATCTTATAAACTCGTATTTTATTCCCAGGGAAATGTGGTGAACGTATCAAATGTCAAAACTAGGACATTTTCCTTTTTTTTAAAGAAGGTAATTTTGAAACTCATAGCAGTAACACGTCTCACAAAGATATTGTCGAAGCCCACGAGGAGGGAAACGTTACAGGAGACAGAGGGAGAAGAGGAAAGTCGAGAGCGTAGGACCTCAAAACGTAGGGACAATGACAGGCAAAGGTAGAGAGCCGGCTGACATGATGCAGAGGAGGAAGGTAGATGTGTTATGTGTGCAAGAGACCAAGTGGAAGAGCAGCAAGGCTCACAGCACTGAGGCAGGGTTTAAGCTGTTTTATCATGGTGGGGATAGGAAGAGAAATGGAGTAGGGCTGGTCCTGAAGGAGGAGTTGACAAGGAATGTAGTCGAGGCAAAAAGAGTCAGATAGGGTGATGTGTCTGAAGGTAGAAGTAGAAGGTCTGATGTTGAATGTTGTCAGTGGTTCTGCTCCACAGGTTGGATGTGATGAAGAAGAGAAATCAATCAATCAATCAAATTTTATTTGTATAGCACATTTCAGCAGCAAGGCATTTCAAGGTGCTTTACATAATTAAAAACCAAAATAAAAACAGCACGTGACATTGAATAAACAGTAAGAAAGAGACAAAAACCCGCACTCTAACCCTAATTTAGCCATAAGCAGCTCTAAACAGGTGGGTTTTAAGTTGAGATTTNCTTCTCCTCGTTTGGTTCTGGTTCTGGGGATGCAGAGCAGTCCAGAACCAGAAGATCTGAGGGGTCTAGACGGTTGGTACAGCGATAACAGATCTTTAATAAACCGTTCAGTGATTTATAAACTAACAGTATTTTAAAGTCTATTCTTTGAGCTACAGGGAGCCAGTGTAGGGACTTTAAAACTGGTGTTATGTGCTCCATCTTCCTGGTTTTAGTGAGAACATGAAAGAGGAAGTCTGGAAGGATCTCGATGAAGTGTTAGATTATAGCAAGGTGGAAAACTGTTCTGTGATTCAAAATTTGAAATTCTTTTTAGAAACCAAAGTACTAAAGCAGAAAGAAACCATTCAGCCTGCCTTACTGATGGTATAGGGCTGCATTAGTACCTCTGCCATGGGCAACTGACCATCCATGCAGCAGAGTATACACAGGTTACAGAACTCATGCTCCTTCCAGCAAAAAGAAAAAACAACAACAAAACAGACCCATGACTGTTGAACAACTAAAACCCTACATCAGGTGATGAAGCTGACAGACTGACAAAAAGAAGAGGAAACATGGCCCTGTCCTAACTTTTTTGAGATGTGTTGCTGCCATCAAATACAAATTACCTTATTTTTTCTAAGAAATTACACAAGTTCTTATTTTAAACTTTTGATCTGTTTTCTCGTTGCCAGTGTGAATAAAATAAGGGTTTACCAGAGCTGCACATTGCATTCTGTTTTTATTTACTGTAGTACCGATTGTTTGTCAAACCAAACATCCCTTTAAAAATTGAATCCATGAGCCACTGCTGTGGTGATGTTTCGTACGTAGGCAAAAGAAGTCAAATGTCCAAAAAAAACTTGAAGCCAAGTTCACTTTTTACGGTTTATTTTTCCAGTTTGGCAAGCAATGACAAACATTAAACTTTTTCATTGTTTCCATGCTGCTTCTCCTGCTCTGGTAATTAAAAAAAACAACAAAAAAACATAGGCCCAACCCCAGTGCATGCGGGTCCTATACCAGTCCCTATACTTATAATAAATAGCCCCACAGTTTTTCCTGTCTAACTTAAAAAAGTAGACAACAAATTACAAACAAATTACATCAAATAAACAATTATTAACCTTATAAATAACCCAAAAAATATAAATTAAACTAAGAATAAATTTGAACAACATTAAAAATAATAAAAAAATAAAGAATAAATAGCTCAAACACTTACATTTGACACAATGTCCCTTTTTATGAAATTAGGGCTGTAGTTTATTTGACAAGCTGCTGTGTATTGTTTTATTTATATTTGGACTTTTTAAAAAACTAATAAATATTTGCGAACAGTTTATAATTTATTTTCTCTTTTGGGTTAAAGAAATGAGTTGTCTTTTTTTTGACAGCAGACAAACACGGGAGCTTAGTCCAACATAGAAGTCAATTTTAGTTTTTGGTTTTTGTCATAAGGTTTATTTAACAGGTGAGGGAATCATGAATATAGTTCAAGTAATTTATTCAAGCATATATATATATATATATATATATATATAAATAGGGAGAGAGAGAGTTTCCTGCCTAGCAGTAACAGACAGTATGGGTGATATTGCCTTTTAAAGACCTGAAAAAAACTTGTTTGTATTATTATTTATTTATATGTATTCATTTATTTATTTATTGGGCTTTTTGAACTGGGACCTGAGTCCGAATTTCGTACCACAAACATGCAAGTGTGAGATGGTATGACAATAACAGATCCTTGAATCCTTGAATTATTGCACGTCTCCTGTTTGAATGGTTACGCCAGTTTCGCAGAGGTACGTAGTAAGTTACGTAGAAAGTTACGTCGTAAACTGTGCGCTTCATTTGCGTTTAACAAGCCAAAAGGCCCGGCCCCTCCCCGCGGCGCCTGACGTTGAGCCGCAGCCCTTTTCATATTTCCAGCTCCTCGGATCTCCATTTTCTTCTTTCCGGATATCTAGGTGCGGAAGACTCAAGGCTTTGAAAAATGAATGAAGAATACGACGTTATCGTCCTGGGCACCGGGCTTACGGTGAGAAAGCACCAAACGATGCAATACACAGCGTGGACCTAATCTGCAACCTTCGCTTGCTTGGCTTTAAGTTAGCTGGGCCTACTAGGATCGGCTAACGCTAAGTAGCTAAGTAGCTAGCTTAGCCGCTAACCGAGTGCGAGCCACAGACAGAATAGCCGTGATTAGCTGTACGGTATTAGCTACCGCTACGACTGAAAAGATTAACGATACCAATAGGAAACTTGCACGATAACTCTTAAATGTTATCGTTATGAAAATAGGTTGAATCCGACTTTAATTTACCTAACTGCTTAAAGGCTTATTGGACGTGCGATGTCACTTTGAAGAGTTTTCCCCCAGTAAAAATGTAATTCTGAGGTGGATAAGTCCGCCACGCTAAGCTAACGTATTAGCCTGTTATCGACAGAGCAGCGCCGCTTCTCTTTACGCGCTGCTTGAAAATTACATTTTTAATTCTGTACCACTTTTTTTTTTTTTTTAGAGGGGGGTTATTTTGCATGTCTGTACACGTTTGATTTAATTACCGTATTTATAATTAAACGATCTTATTAGTTATTAGTTTCCGTGCGTGTTTGTGCGATTTGCTGGAAAATTTTAGCTCTAAGGTTAAGTGGTTTGCAGGCTTAATATTATAAATTGTCCCAAAGGTAACATAACTTTTCACGTTTTACAATTAAATGGTCTTGGAAAAAATCTTTGGACCATTTGAGTGGCAACTTGTAACTTTAAGGCGTTGTTTCCGTACTTTACCTTGTATACTCAAAGCATATAAACTAGTTTGGAATAAGAAGATGTAGGATTTGTTGAGACTTTCTTGTGTTGAGGTCTAATTACCCTGACAGTATCTTTGTTGGCTCCCATTAGGCCCCAGCGTTATGGAGAAAGTTGTATTCATACATACTTCCTGACTCGCTGTTAGTTGTCTGAAGCTATAAAAATCCCGTGATAGTTTTATTGTAGGTCAGTGAGCAGTTTTAAGTCAAGTCTGAGGCCTAAATTATATTTTCTGACCTCTCCTCAGTCTCCTAAGCCTATGTGTATAATTCAAATCTAATTATTTAGGGTGTAAAATCACAAATTTCTGTTTCACTGCAAATTATCATCCGTCCATCCATTTTTTAATTATTATTATTATTATTATTATTATCATTCCTTGTGTTCCCAACACTGAAGGGTAGAAGAGTGCAGAAACAAAAACCAGCCTTGTGAACCCTGTCTGATTAAAGTTTGGTGTTGATAAAACCCACGTTTGGGTGTGGTCCTGCTAAGACTGGAAGTAAAAGTATGCTACACATACTCTGAAAGTCCAGTTCAATGAAGACAGCTGGTTTCCAGCCAACACGTAAACCGAAATCCTGTGAATGGCTGTTTTATTGTTGTAGTTTTAGTTCCTCATTCAAACCAGTGACTTCACTTCAGTCTCTTCTCTTCCTCTTTTTGTCTTAGTGGGCCGTATTGTGAATATCTAATTGACTCGTTTAAAATAGGTCTTGGAACAAAGCGGTATCCTTCAGTGTGTTTAATAATAAACACATTTATTCACTTTAATGTTGTATGTCAGAATAAAGTTGGAAAACAGGCTTTAGCTACAGTTTGAAGGAGTTTACCGTAGTGGCTTTTGTTTCCTCTGTCGCCTCCCTAAATCTCAGTTTCTTTGACTTTTAACTTTTATCTATCCATTTATTATTTTGTCTGACTTAAGTTAGTAATGTAACCACATCATTAAAACACAAAGTACTAGAGGTCGACCAGTAATTTTATTTATTATTGCAGAACTTTTGGAATCCGCTGATGGCTAAGGGTGGGCGGTATTGCCAAAAAATGATATTGCAATATATTTTTTGACATGCTGCAAACCTGCAAAATATGGTGGTCTGATCCACACCTTCTATTTTAAAACCAAAGTAATTCCAAACAACAAAAGTGGCTTCTTTTTCTGGAATTAGGTCGTGACTTTTGGGGGGTATTTCAGTGTTGTGCTCCGCCATGTTTGCTAGGTCGCGCTCGCAGCGCCTCGCCTCTCTTCTTCTTCTTTGTTTTGATGGTGGTTGGCAAACAACTATTGGAAGCATTACCATCACCAGCTGGTAAGATGTGTGGACCACATAGCGCCTCAGTTAAATTACTTCATCATATGATATCCATAATATTAATTTTATCACTGGTGTCAAAAAATCCACCAGTATTACTTTAAACAAGACAATATGGCATGCCCCTACTGATTGCCAATATTCAACAGGTTATTATTATTTACAGAATATAAAGCATTAATTACTTAACCTAAATAAGTGTGCGTTTAGCAATTTGAAAAACTTGCAATTAAATATAATACATGCAAGAGCTACAGACTACAGTGAGCTGGCTGTAGCAGCTGCTGCTGCATCTTCCTTTGCTTACTTGGTCATTTATTAGGTACATACAGGCAGATTTGCAGATTTTTAAAAAGTGGCTAATATCGGCTGATTAAGCAGTTTATCTTTTCAAAGCACAGCGACCAAAGGCAATTGAGCAAGCTCCTAAATTGAAAAAAGGGAAAGAATCTGCAATGATTAAAAAAAAAAAAATTCTGAGAAATACAAGAATTAAAGGTATTCACTGCAATGTCACTGAAGACGAGTCCAAAAAAGGTTTTTAATGTAAGAAACAAAATCATTACGATTCTTTTTCTCATATTAATGTGTTTTTAAATTAAAATAATTAGAAATTTACGCTCAGAATTAAGTAAACTTTACAGATGTACAGCTGTATTGAATCAGAATTGAAAACTGGTACATTTCACCAGTTTTTCTGGAATTTGGGCACACTTCGAAATGCCACCTTTCAAAAATGTCAGGCTGAAACTTGCTGTTGTCTCCTGTAGTTTTAGAGCAGATTCTGTCTTCTATTTCCACCTGAACGTCTTTTCCATTCTACGCCTGTCCGGTTTTTGCTGTATTTTTTTATTTACACCGACTGTGGCCAGCTTCACGGAGGACAGCCACGTGACTCGAGCTTCCATGTGGTTTTCAATGGATCCAGCCGAGTTCTGTCTTTACACTGAGGGCGGATCCACATATCCGGAAAACTACTGGAGTGAACTCATTTAAACCGTATCATTTGATGTAGTTGAGGATAATTGTTTTATACTTTGAAATGAGTACCTTTTAAAAAGTCTTGTTGATTTGCAACTCTTCCATTGAAAGACTGAAGCAAAAGCAATTTTACAGGTTACATTTTATTAAAAGGTAGCCTAAACAGGAAGCCTCGGGGTGTGCGTGGGCTTGAAAACTTCATATTTTACTTTTAGTGTTTTGTATTTTATGGAATTTTGAAAAAATTTGTTTCCAGACTGTTTTCTCTATTTATTTACTTAAAATGCTTGAAGTGTTTTTTGTATTTAATATATATAAAAACAAGATGGATATAGTTACTAGTTGACATTGTAAAGTACTTTCTTTACCAGTGAAATGTGAAATATGTGCTTTAGAAACATACCTTCTGCCACATCTTGCACTTAATTTAAACTTCTTAGTCCCGACACAGTAGAGCTCATCACTGCTTTTTATTTTTCTCTGAATTAGACAATAGTTTTACTTGTGTTGTTTTAAAGAATTTTAAAAAAGAGAAGTGTGTGTGTGTGTGTGTGTGTGATTGTCGTTGACTCTGCTGCTGCATTTGGATCATGTGAAGAAAATGCAGACCAACCTGAAGCGCTTATGTGTTTGGGGTGTTGGATCTCTGGCTTTACCCTGCTGTAGCAGTGAACATAAATATGCTTTTCCACACCTGTTTGTGGGAGCCTTTAAGCTTACTTTCGAGCAGTCTTGACTTGCTCGTAAAGCCATCTGTCACTGAGGGGCTAAGTATGATTCGCCCCTTTTTATATAAGACTGTTGGTCTGTGGTGTGATGGATGCACGGCAGGTTGAGGGGTTACAGTTCGTCCTGCAGGCTGAGTAGCACAAATGACACAAGCTTGACTGTATTCTTGTGCAGAAGAACCAATATGGAGTCAGTGCTGTGAGCAATCCCTCCTTTTGACACCTGATCGAGACCATTTGTCAGATTAGCAAAATGTGGAAAGATGTGATGTGGCGACCAAGGTTTTTCATCAGAATCCCTCCTGAGTGAGGGCAAAAGACTTGATAGCTGTCAGATCAGATGAAATGTCGGGCTCCTCAGTCTGAGAGGAGGAGGAAGATCCAGGAAGTTGTTGTAGAGCGGCACTTTTGGCAGCAGTCAGTGTAAATAGTCACACATTTTCCCTCAGCCAGTTTACACGCTTCAGTGAGAGCCACAGGTGCAGCTCTTTGTGCGGAGAAATGAGCCGGAAGTGGACCTAAAAGCACAGTACGGTTGGGAAAACAGAGAAACCAGCATAATTTTTGTCAGTAGAATCTCTCGAGGCAGAACAATAGGAGCTCAGGGTCGTTAAGAGGTGTTTCCGTCAGCCCAGGCCTCGGAGTGCAGGTTTCCTGGAGCGCAGCAGCACAGTTGTGTTCATCTCCAACCCCCAGGAACAGGCAGAAGTGTTGCTGGATTCAAAACAGTACATATTCACGGTAATGTTAGGCATCTGGAGCAAAACTGTGTTATACATCAACCAACGAGCAGCGGAAATATGTGATATTTTTGCTCTAAAAGAGTAAGCGGTGCAGCACGAGGAACCGAGAAAGTTAGAGATGAAAAACCCACCGTGTCATGTGATTCCAGCTGCTCGAAGACAACGGGGCAGCCACAGGGTCCAGTTCAGTCCACCAATTTCACATTGAGCATGAGTTGGAGAACAAACTTCACAAATTGTCCACATACTTCAAAAGGACAGTACCTGGAGGCAATATGAGGGAGTCTAAACTTAGTTTGAGAACTATGTTTAAGTTAAATGTTTGGTCTTTCACAGTACCCCTGACAGTCGTGTCAACCAGTATCTGGATGCACAGGTACACTGAAAAATGTATTTGAAAGATCAACTACAGAGCAAAACTTTGCATCAGGTGGTACTTGTGAAAGGATTGTATATGGATTGGGCAAACCTCCACTCTGCAGGGTGTCCCTCTTCACAGGTGATTCTAGACAGGGTACAAAAATGTCTGTTTTCCAGAGAGAATCAAAAACGTGAGTTATTCCATCAATTGCTTCCTGTTTTAAGGGATACTGATGCTGTCATGGACAATAATTAAATTTAGGAATGATTTTTATTGGTTCAGTCTTCAATAAGCCCAGAGGTCAAAGGGTTGTTCTTGTAATGTAGGGATGGCAGCTGCTGCTTCTTGTGACATAAAAACAGAAGAAAAAGATTTCAGTCTTAAAACCAGGCAGGTGTGTACATGACATGTGGATCATCGTGGTTATTTGCCAATCAGTTGTGTTTTCGCACCTTTTAATCCAGTGACCAAATCAAAATTCCTCCCACTTGTCCCATTTGGCTTTAGAGAGAAATATATATGTGGTGCTGAGTCATGAACTTTGGACACGATGTCTTGTTTGAGGTGAGATTAACAGACAATGCCGCTCTTTAGTCTGACCAGTAGATGGTACCAGAGGAGAGTTTTGTGTGTTACATGGTACCATCAGGAGGCACAATGAAGATCCTGTAATCTGTTTGATAATGTTTTGTTAACTCGTGAGCCTTGGTGGTTAGAGCAGCTGAAACACAAGAATGTTGGAGCTTCCACTGGTAAGCAGGCAATGAGTCGGAGCTGAAGTCAACACCTGTTAAACGATCAATATTACCTGAATCATCAGGATTTGCCTTGTTTTGACATATAGAGAATATGGCTGCCTACATGTGTCAGAACAGATTTGCTCTGGGGGGCTCCCCCCTGCCAATGAAACTAGAGAATATCTCTGTTTTTTAAACGTGCTGAAAGTTGTTCTGATGGCAGCACTTCCTCTGCTGCGCCCACTCCTGGTTCACCTGAAGAAGCCTGGAAGCTTAGGACCAAAACTGACAGAATTAAATATAAAAGGCCAAATAAATAAATTAATACGCTTAAAATGCACCAATTAATTTTAAAAAGGAGAGGCACCCTGCACAGAAAATACCCACTTTTATTTTGCAGGCTCGTGGGTGTCTCTGCTAGCGTTTTACCCACCACAGCAGCTAAAGCAAGCTGCAGCATTTATTTTATCCTCACCTTGTTTCTTTCTTCATATCTGTAATAAATCTGGTTAAAAGACAATTATTACGTTGTGTATTATTCTATATGACCTTGTTTGAGACGAGTTATTTTTTACACTAGGTTACTCTTGTTTTAACTCTCAAAGTTTCTGTAACTTTACTCTCAATTATTTTGATGTTAAGGTCAGTTTATTTAATGTGCTTAAACAAAGGCATTTTATCAAATTCAAATTTCTTCCAGTTCTACAGGACACATTAAGCTTTACTGTGAAATGTTAGAGCGACTTAAGTTCACAAGCAAACAGTTTTAGGCAAGCTGAACATTTTTGTAGGTTTTGGGTTATAAGCAAATTTAGTAAAATTGTTAAAGCAGCACATGTGTTTGTAAGGCACCAACACTGTATAGGAATTAGGGATAGATTTACATGCCAGATTTACAGGTAGATTTGGGTTCTTGGTTTGGTTGCTTGATTGATTTCTGTTTTTACTCCCATCTCCTCCTCACCAGGAATGCATCTTATCAGGCATCATGTCCGTGAAGGGACTGAAGGTTCTGCACATGGACCGCAACTCGTACTACGGTGGAGAAAGTGCTTCCATCACGCCTCTGGAAGATGTAAGTTCACTTGTTGTTTTTTTGTCCAACCTCCAATTTCAATAACGGTAAGACGTTGTGTTAAATGTAAATAAAAGCAGAATGCAAAGATCTGCAAATCTCACAAACCCGTATTTTATTCACAACGGAACGGAAATTAAAATTAAGGTTATTTTAAATTTGGCACCGGACCATGTTTCCCACTGTAAAACATCCTGTCTTCTTTTTCCATCAGTCTGTAAACATGTATGAACTGAGGAAACCAGCTGCTTTAAGGAGGGAGTGGTGTCCCTCTTTTATCTCACGTAGGATTCTAGCTGTTCAACAGCCCAGGGTTGTCTGTTCTGGATTTCACCAAATGGTTTCATTTGGTGGGAAGTCTGGACAGTTGTTGTATTGGATGCAATGTCGTGTTGAAATATGCCAGGCCTTTGCAGAAAAAGATGCAGTCTGAATCGGAACATCTTTACTTCTAAAAGATTCAGCCTCTTTAAAATGTTCTTCTTATACTCAGTCCTCTCACTGACCTGTTGCCAGTTAACCCAATTGCTCCTCTAGTTTGTTTATTTGTAACACTTACTTTTGCAGCCTTTTTTTGCCTCTTTCAACGTTGTGTTGCTGTAATAAAATTTAGGGTTTTTATGTTGTTGATTTTTGTGTTCCATCATGAATAAAATATAGGTTTGAGATTTGCAGATTATTGCAATCTGTTTTTATTTACATTTTTTACAGAACAACCCAACTTTTTTGGATACTGAAGTGTGATGATGCTGAAAACTGGATCAGCCCAATCACGTTGCTAAATCTGATTCTACCAGATTCTCAAAAAACGGCCATATTGGCAACAATTCTGAGTGTCCGATCGGGACATCCCTAGTGTTTTCTAAAAACAGGATTAATGTGTTAATACTTGGTAATTGTAGGTTAAATGTTGGAAGCGTTGATGTCTGGTTGTGGGTTTAATCTGGCACCGTCTCCCCTCTGCAGCTCTACAAGCGCTTCAATATTCCCGGCAATCCTCCAGATTCCATGGGAAAAGGCCGAGATTGGAACGTGGACCTCGTCCCAAAGTTCCTCATGGCTAATGGTACTCCGTTATAAATTATATCCCACTTTTAAGTTGTCACCTAAATCTGGCATTTAGGTGCAAAAGACCTGAAAACCAACTCTATATTCTTTAATGGATGTATCTTAATTTAAATTCCGTTAGCATAGCAATGTCATAGTTTCATTTATTTATTTTTATTTCTATGATATGCTTCTGAAGCAGCTGAAATGACAATTAGGACTGAAATACAGCTTAAAAGATGAGTTTTTTCTGTAACCCATGAAATGGCAGCATGTTTGTGGAAGTCATGCTGGTATGAACATGTCTGTTTTAGGTCAGCTGGTCCGCATGCTGCTCATCACACAGGTGACCCGCTACCTGGATTTCAAAGTGGTTGAAGGCAGTTTTGTGTACAAGGGGGGCAAAATCTACAAAGTCCCCTCAACTGAGACTGAAGCACTGGCTTCTAGTAAGTGTGGTTTAAATAAAAACACTCGGTTGTAAAAATGTATGCTCTCTCACGGTGAATTTCAAATCTTTTTTAAAGGCCTTATGGGGTTGTTTGAGAAACGACGCTTCAAAAAGTTCCTGAGCTTTGTCGCCAATTTTGATGAGAACGACCCGAAGACTATGGAAGGTGTTGATCCTAAAGCTACAGCAATGAGGGACATTTACCAGAAGTTCAACCTGGGACAGGAAGTTATGGACTTTACCGGGCATTCTCTGGCACTCTACCGCACAGACGAGTCAGTGTTTGTGTTCATGCTACATCCTGTAATGACTCGTAGTGATGTAATTACCATTGTTGTGATGCGATTTCTCTTCTCTCAGTTACCTGGATCAACCCTGCATCCATGCAATAAACAGGATAAAGCTTTACAGCGAGTCTCTATCCAGATATGGCAAAAGTCCTTACCTCTATCCTCTGTATGGACTGGGAGAGCTGCCACAAGGCTTCGCCAGGTACGACTTTCCACACACACACAGGTCCGCTGCATTCACAAACGCAACTTTTACCACAGAACAAGAACTGTCTGAATGATGCGTGTGGTTTCTAAGTTTTGTTAGTACATAATGACTAAGAACGCACACAGAAAAACTCAGATAAACAGAGCTGTGAAATTAAAATTAAGGTTATTTTAAATTTGGCACAGGACCATGTTTCCCACTGTAAAACATCTTGTCTGCACGCGACTATAACTGAGCCTTAATACTGCTTTGTAGTTTACCAAAGTCGTACTAAAACATCACGACGTCTTACATAAATAAGGCGCTCCGGATTATAAGGCAGAAAATTGGAGGCTTTTAAGTGCCCCTTATAGTCCGGAAAATACAGTAACTACCTACTACTTAGTTGCAAAGGTTTTGACCTCAAGTAACAAAGAAAACAATCAAAGGAGAAATCTTTTAAAAAACTAATTGGTGAAATTGAATTAAAAACTTTAGATTCGAGGAGAACTTGTAAAATTCACTGAGGTATCGCTGGTTTTGTGTACTAACCAACTTGAGTTCAGCATCCAATGATTATTTCATGAATCACTGGATGGATTTTCAGTTAACTTTCATAGACACGGTCAAAAACATTCAATGACAGCGAAGTTGAACGTACAGCTCTTTGGTTGACAGCTGTTAGTTTTAGGATGTCTTTGAAGGACAGATTTGTGTTTAAAGCTTTCTGATTCATTCCAGACTGAGTGCTATCTTCGGTGGGACGTACATGTTGAACAAGCCCATTGAAGAGATCGTGATGGAGAATGGGAAGGTGGTGGGAGTGAAGTCTGAGGGAGAGGTGAGCACATTTATCTCACTGCACTTCTGTCTGGAGTGTAAGCACAACTTTCTGCTTTTTACTCAAATCTGATCAGAGCTGTTTGTTCTGGATCCTCTGAAGTCATTGTTCACTACAGCTAAGTGAACTGATTTTGAATGCACTGAATAAAAACTGTCTGCACAGTAAACTTCACCACCCTGGCCTTTCAGTCAAAAACCATGCCATTATTTATTAAAATTATCTGGGTAATACCATTTCATTTTTATGTCCAGATACAAACCCCCAAGAATTGAAAGAGAATGGATTATTTTTTCCCCTCATGTGACTATTTTTGCTGCTTTTAAACCCTCTCAGGCTCAAATTAAATTTTAGTAACAGGAAAAATCAGATATTTGGGGAAATTATCATCTGAGTAAATTCGCTGTTGCAAATCTGCAATGCCTGCCTTGACAGGGTTAAATGTCTCATTTTCCCACAACCACCCCTTAATTTTGTGATTCCGTTTTATCAACCTAGGTTGCAAAGTGCAAGCAGTTGATCTGCGACCCCAGCTACTTTATGGATCGTACCAAGAAAGTGGGCCAGGTGATCAGAGCCATCTGCATCTTGAATCATCCCATTGCCAACACGGGTGACGTCAACTCCTGCCAAATCATCATCCCTCAAAATCAGGTCAACAGGAAGCACGGTGAGCGCAAACGTTGAGCGCAAAACTTGTTTGCCGTACAGAAATCGACTACCTGCCAAACAAAACTCCACTTTTTGTTCTGGTATTCAACCACACACTCTGACCTAGCATAAGTGTAGCATTCTCAACAAGTAACATGATCCTTAGGTTTAGTGAAATCATGATGATTCTTCCTGTCAACAGAAAACAATAACTTCATTTTCATTTTTTTTTGTCCAGACATCTATGTTTGCATGATCTCCTTTGCTCACAACGTGGCAGTAAAGGGTAAGTACATCGCAATCGCCAGCACCACGGTGGAGACGAAGGACCCTGAGAAGGAGATCAAGCCAGCCCTGGACCTACTGGAGCCCTTTGATCAGAAGTTTGTCAGCATCAGCGACCTGTACGAGCCCACTGACTGGGGCACTGAGAGCCAGGTAGGAAACATCATCGCTGTAACTCTGCTAACATTAGCCCATAAGCCTTTAACTGGAACCTTTTCACTCTTACTTAACTTGTAGCTGATAACTAGCTGCTTATTTAGATCAGCTGGGCAGTAATAGAGAGGACACCTCTGTAGCTCCATGTTAAAAGAAATGCAGCAAACATGGCTTCCATCTATGTGAAAACTGGTATCATAACTGAAATATCCAGGAACACACACACACTCATTACCTATTATTATTTCAGCACTTCTTCTGATCCGTCTTCACTGTAACATGTCCTGTCCAACAGAACTGGAAAAGGATAGAAAGTTGATCTGCAAGCTGAGAAGTCTCAGGAACGACAGTCAGGACTTCCACACCAAACTTTAGCTTAATATCTGTAAAAAACACTGACTTATAGCCATTTGTGTATTTTAAGGTTGATTATCTGTGGCGAAAATCTTTAATCTGTTTGGCTCCTAAATTACTTCAGTTCTATATGTAGATTCAAAGATTACTTTCTGTAAGTTGCATCAAAACAAGTTTAGTGCTCCTGAGATATTTGATTTAAAAAAAGACAAATGAATAGACCGTAAAAAAAGTCAGTGTGGATTGTGCAACACAACACCATCCAAACCATATCACGATAGTGATGTCCATCGACCTGAATGCAGTTAACACTGGATTTAATTCATTAGTCTGTGCTCAGCCTACTTTGGTTCACGCTGCTAAGTCCAAATCCAACTTCATCGTGCAATTTGTTGATGAGATAACTTGTCGGTAGTGCTGGGAGATATGGATAATTTTATATCACGATAACGATATATATCACGATATACCCCAATTACGTACGTTGTCAGTTTTTCTCTGAAAAATATGAAAAAAATAATCTCATTTCTTACCTTTTTCAAGCTTTATTTCGAAGTGACATTTAACTGAACTTTCACAAATGAGATCTGCTGCATTTTAGTGCAGCAATATATATGTACCTGTTACGACATA
>NC_051430.1:33193602-33198465 GCF_001649575.2 Kryptolebias marmoratus
CTTCTTATTTATCACTTCTATAAACTGAATGTATGCAAAGTGACAACACTAATACATTCGTCGTAGCCTACGTTATGAAATATTTACATGAATCATTGATACAATTATGATAGAAACGATAGAAGAAAATATATCATGATAGACACTTTTCTATCGTCCCCACGATATGGATCGTTATATCGCCCAGCACTACTTGTCGGCCTCATCTCCAATAACAACAAGGAAGTGGCACACCTGGAGAGCTGGGGCCTGAACAGAACTGTTCTGAGAAGGCTGGGACAGTCAGTCTGTTGATAAGCAATTAATAGTTGATTTGCAGTCGTAATAAATATTACTTTTGTCAGTTTCAGGTTGTTTCAGTGACCATTTTTTAAATGAAAGGGTACAAACAAATTAGTCTACGTCTGTCTTTAACAACAAATCAATTCAGACTTCTCATATCAGTCGTTTTCATCTTCATGTTCTCTGCAATACTCTTTTTTTAGGTCTTCATTTCCCGCTCATACGACGCCACAACTCACTTCGAGACCACCTGCGATGACATCAAGGACATCTACCGCAGGATGACCGGCTCAGACTTTGACTTTGCTGAGATGGAACGCAAAAAGCAGGACATCTTCGGTGAAACCGAGTAGAGGCAGCTTCACTGCGATATGCCTGATAATTAGAAAGTGAAAATCTAATAAAAAATTACTTACACAAATATCTTTCCACCTGTGGGCTGATCAAATATCCAAGTATAGGGTTTGCCCATGGAGAGTTTTGGATCTATAGACAGGTGATGTTGTACTGTTGTTGGTTAGGGCTTGGGGATGGATGATGCTGACCTTTTTCCTCTCTTTTTCTTGCAGATTGAATATTGCACTAAACAGTGGTTTATGTGTATTAGAAAGTTTAATACTACATTAATGTCAGTCATTCTATTAAGATGATGCATAGTCCAAAGATGTCAAAATCACTCAGTAAAATCAAAGTTAAAGGGCGGGGGGGGTATTTTGGTTTCTGTAAGAAATGAAATATTTTGGTTTTGCAGCCAGGTTTTTTTGTCATGAGAGATGTGGCTTGGCTTCAACTTTCTTTTTATTTTTTAATCAAATATACAAGCACCAAAGGTGTCCCTCACAGTGAAATGAAGTGGTCTAATTTAAAGTTGCTGTTTGTTGGCACTGCCAGGACAGTACGCTGTAAGCCAAGCCACAGTGGCGTCTGTGTTCAAGAATCAACTGTCTGAACCTGTTTTCAATAAAGTCAGAGATGCATTAGTTTGTGTATTTTGCTAAAATGATGTAATTGAAGAATTGCCAGCAAATTGCAAGAATGGTTCACTGTAATTGTTTAAAAAAAAAAAAAAAAAAAAAGAAGGAAAAAAAAAGGACCAAATGTGTACTGGAGCAGTATTGAACTGATGAAAGCCCGGTCATTTCATTTTTTTTTTTTTTTTTTGAAACGACTGTAAAAAAAAAAAAATTAAAACTGGGCTCAATTATTTCTGTACTGCAAAGTTAAAAAAAAAAAAAGTTAAAACTAAATGGTGGTTTTGCTTCATTTGTAGGTAGGCGTCATATTTCTTTCTTTATTTCTCTTTATTTCGAACAGACAAAATATAAGCAAGGAAAAAAAATATATGTATATAATTAAAACAAATTGTCTTGCCCAATTGACATGCAATCTTACATTAGCTTAGGTATTTCTGTGACCAATGTGGGTTTTTCTTTCACTAAACGAGGGGTACCAACGATTTTGGCCACGTGTGTGTATCAAAATCTGTCTTGTGGTTTTTGAGATTTTTCTGCTAACAGACAACAGTTGACTCCAAATAGTTAATAACAAATATTTGAACAAAGATTTTGTGAAATGTGTTGGGGATGAGTCTCAGCTACTATCACACCAAGTACTGGGTCACTATTTAAGTTGCCTGAGTTATAGATGCCGCCTAAAGCCATCTTCAGTCAGGTTACCTCCAAAGATTAATTCATTTTAGGTAAACCCAGTAAATATTTCCTGTTTGTTGAATTAAAAGTCATCCACCGGTTCTAACAGATACAAACATGGCGGCGGGTGGAGCCCAATGACTTATATACTAAGTCTTAATACTTATATATTGGTATATAAGTCATTTGTGGAGCCCCATAGAGCTGCTTTATCCTGAGATCGTGAACCGTCCCGCCTGCAGACTACACTTCCCACAGTTCCTTGCGGAATGCCAGCATTAGCCGTAGCAGGGCTCGTGAACCGTCCCGCCTGTAGACTACACTTCCCACAGTTCCTTGCGGAATGTTAGCATTAGCCGTAGCAGGGTTGTATATTATGGAGGTGACGGCAGCTCGTCGCTCATTTCTTTGTGATATCGGTAAGCGCCGGTGTTCGTGAACGACACGTTAGCTAGCAGTGCTACAGGTTAACTAGTCTGGTCAAAGGTAAACTTCATCAGGATTTAGTTGATATAATTGGTCACTCAGTATAGTAACGCGATACATGTTTGTCCTGTTTACAAGGAGTCTGAAGCCCAGTCCATAAACACCGTCACCCACTATTCTTCCATTTTCATAACAATTTTCTATCCACTGCTCCAGTTTAAAAACTTAACCCTCCTATCCTTGGGGTCAATTTGACCCCATTCAATGTTTATCATTCAAAAAATAGTAGTTGACTTTTTTTCCTTTTGCTTCATATTTCATGACTTTTCCTAATTTGATGGGGACAACTGATAAAACATGAAATTTTTTCAATGTGCTGATTACATATTGCACGCATTGGTCGTCCTCAGGGGTTAATTTGACCCCAAGCTGTTTTAGCTGGTAAAACTTGTCTGTCAGTGTGTGTGACCTAACATGACCACATCTGCAGGTGCAGTTGATACATTTGAGTTGAGTTTTATTTAGTTATTTATTTTGATACTTCCCGCACCATGTGTGTGTGTGTGTGGTATTCCTGCAAGGACATTGGTAGTTCATGCAACATCATCCATCCAGCAGTCACTGAGAGGTGGGGGACACCCTGGACAAGTCGCAAGTCCATCGCAGGGACACATATAGACAAACAACCATTCACACTCACACCTAGGGACAATTTTAGAGTCATCAATTAACCTAACATGCCTGTTTTTGGTATGTGGGAGGAAACTGGAGGAAACCCACGTGTGCACAGGACATGCAAACTCCACCCAGAAAGGCCCCAGGCCGAGAAGCGATGCTGGGAGGCAACAGCTCTAACCACTACTCCACTGTGCCACCCTCATGCAAAATCAGGGAGGAACAAATATAAAAGCTTGCATCTCAGTCCTCTATCCAAATCATTCCTCAATGTGCTCTGAGTATACTGCAATCTGCACGCTCTCTCTTTGAAAATGTCTTCTGGGAAAAGGTTTACTGTCAAAGATGTTTTGGAACAGCTCTTAGACTTAGAGGAGATTGTCTCTGAGACAGAGGACTGTGTTCAGGAGGACCCTGATAGAGGAATTCTCATCTCATGAGAATGAGAGTGTTGACCCTCCTGTTGTCTGTCAACCACCTGCAGACATGATCTCTTCCAAAAATGGAAAGATGCCACGGCCCCTTTCTCCACGGAAACAGCAGGGTAGACGTAGCGCTAGTAATATAATCAAAATGGTTCCAGGACCCACCAGATATGCAGTCAACCATGTTGATGACATCAAGTCGTCATTCGAGCTCTTCGTGGGAAGTAAATTTGAGACGATTTGTATGAAAAAGTCAAGATAAATGAATTTCAATTTAAAGGTTTGGCCTGATGGTGGCGCTAGAGTACAGGTCAACTCACTGATTTTAAATGAAACTGTAAATCATAGCACCAACACCAGAAAATGAAAAGAAGCAGACCCTCCCTCTGTACAATCTAATGTCTGTGCATTTTCTTCTGCATCCAGTAAAACTGATTAATTGGTCATGTGTGTGTAAGGTTTCTGGGCAGACCGGACCACTCTGCATGAGGCAGCGTCCCATGGCAGGGCTCTGCAGCTGAAGCAGCTCATAGAGAGCGGAGTGTCTGTTAACATGGTGACTGTGGATAACATCACCCCCCTGCATGAAGCCTGCATACAGGCCCATCCAAACTGCACCAGGCTGCTGCTGGAGGCTGGAGCCCAGGTGAGTTCAGATTCTATTCTGCACCAAACACAGCGAGAGATAGGGCAAATAAAAAGCTCTAACTAACTGCACCAGGTATGCAGGGTCAGGCTTGGTGTAGAAATTGTAAAATTTAGACAAACTGCTTTTGTTCTCTGGTGCCTTGAGTCATCATAATTTCTTTTACCATTTAAGACTGATTAGGTATTGTATGGAAGCCCTGAAAGGCAAGGGGAAACCATCCATCCATCCATTTTCTTAAACCGCTTCTCCTTTCTGGGTGGCGGGGAGCTGGTGTCTTTCTCCAGCCATCACTGAGCGAGAGGCAGGGGACACCCGGGACAGGTCACAGGTCCATCGCAGGGACACATAGAGACAAACAACCATTCACCCTCTCACTCACACCTAGGGACAATTTAGAGTTACCAAATACCCTAACATGCAGGTTTTTGGTCTGTGGGAGGAAACCGGAGTACCTGGAGTAAACAAGGGAAAACCTTTTTTTTTTTTTTTTTGTGGATCTTCCATTTTTAAATCAGACCAAGTTTATTTCTTCTCATGTTAATTTATTAGCAGATAAAAAAGGTTGTCAAAGTTATGAGAGACAAGTAGAGACAGCTAGCAGGCAGTCCAAGAAGAAAGACTTTTACCAAAACCAGGGGGACGTCTGTGATTTGGTTCAAGAAGTCCGACACGGAGCAGAAAAAGCTAATATGCTAACTCTGCTAATGCTAATGCTAACTCTGCTATTAGACTGTTTTCTCATCTGACGCCAACACAA
>NC_051430.1:33198760-33205781 GCF_001649575.2 Kryptolebias marmoratus
TTCAGAGAATAACTGACAACGTACGTAATTGGGGTATATCGTGATATATATCGTTATCGTGATATAAAATTATCCATATCGTGATGTAGGATTTGTTCCATATCGCCCAGCACTACTCCTGTTCGTTCCTGCTGTGAGGTGACACATTGAAGTAATAAAGAGGGATTGTCTGTGCGTCTTCCAGGTGGATGTACGGACTATCCATGGCAGCACTCCTCTCTGTAATGCTTGTGCTTCAGGTAGCTTAGAGTGTGCTAAGCTGCTGTTAGCTCATGGAGCACAGGTGAACCCGTCTCTCACAGCCCTCACTGCATCCCCTCTCCACGAGGCCTGCATCCAAGGTAAAGCTTCACGGCACTAAGACTAAATAACACTCAACGAATCGAATTTTCTGCCAAAATGCACTATTATTGCTGGGTGCTGAATGACTGATGGCATCTGTTAAAGAAAATGACTCTGAGTTGTTAAAGCCTAAAGAAGCAGAACACTAGCTATAAGCTAAAAGAAGCGGAAAAACAGCTAAATGCTTATAAAGCAATAAAATGCTAGCTAAAAGTAGCAAAACAATAGCAAAAAGCAACAGAGTTATATAAAAACTAAAAGTAGCAAAAGGGTAGCCAAAATCTAAAATATCTAAAAGCAAGCTAGAAGCTAAAAATAGCAAAAGGTTAGCTAAAAGCCAAGAGTATCACAGGACTATATAAAAGATAAAAGTAGCAAAAGTCTAAGAACCATAAATAACAAAAGGCTAACCAAAATCTAAAAGTACCGAAAGGGTAGCTAAAGGCTAAAAGTAACAAAAGCCTGGCTAAAAGCTAAAAGTATTAAAGGGCTAAATAAAAGCTAAAAGTAGCACAATGCTGGTTTAAAGGTTAACAGTAGCAGGTTGGCAGCTAAAAACTAACAGTGGTGTAAGGAGACAAAAATAAAGCAAGTACGCTGAAGCAGATTTTAAAGAGAACAATGTTTTTGAATTAATCAGATCTCAATACATTTCTGTGGAGATAATATTTGTAAATACAGTTCAACCAAAAGTCTCAGCACCCATCTCCTGCATGAGCGAAGTGTTTTGTTATATGAATGACTACAACAGTAGAGTGTACAGAAGTAGTTAAATAAAAAAGAAGAAACAGGAAAACAGTAGTTCACATTTTTATCAGTTTTGTTTTTCAGTAAATCTGAGCCTTCCTCTCAGGTAACGTTGACGTGGTGAGGCTGATGATAGACAGTGGTGCCAAGCTGGAGGCCTTCGATGTCCACTTTGGTCCACCCCTTCACATAGCTTGTGTTAAGGGACATTTGGATTGTGTCAAGGAACTGCTCAGGGCTGGTCAGTAAGAAAAATACACACAAGAAAGCATGATTACAGCCTAAAATGAAAGAAAAATGTAAATCTGCTAGAAATGGGGAAGGCAACCCTGGTCCTCAGGGCCACCATCCTGCAGGTTTTACTTGTTTCTCTGCTCCAGTATACCTGATCTGAATCAGTGTGTCGTTAACAGGCTTCTGCAGAACATGAAGAGGTGATTTAACCTCTGAATCAGGTGTGTTGGAGTGTTGGAGCAGGATGGTGGCTCTCCGGGACCAGGGTTGCCTACCCCTGTGATAGACAATGACTTTAGATTCTTCTTTATGAAACCCACTGGTGTCAGTGGTGTTTTTACTTCTGAAAAATACTTTAGTCACTCAAACAGTGACCAGGACAGCAGCACATAAGCAGCAGTGGTAAAAACCCTGTCATATTCCAGAAGTCACGAGGTCGGTTTTCAGTCACGTGGCTGCTCACATCTTTCACAGAACTACCGGGAAGCTCCTCCCTCCTCCTACAGAGTTAAAATGGGTTTCTTCCCATCAGCTTCTCCACTGTCCTGTCCTCGTACAGATGTTTGCTTCGCTCACCGCGACCAAACGTGTTTATTAAACCGACAGAGGCGGTGCACAATAATGAGTGACCAAAGGGAACGTGTCTCTGCATTCCCCAGCCGAGGCCACTAACAGCCTCCTGTGTCTCCAGCCGGCCTTTTTAAGTTGACAGGTTTCTAAGTTTTGCTGGAACGGTTGTAAAGGTGGCTCATAAACACGCCCAGAACAACTTCGGACCAATCACACAATGCTTGGCGCAAACACCTGCGAGAATAAATTCAGCCCGGGCTTTGTGTCACGAAGCTGCGGACGAAGATGCTACGAGAACAAAACGATGCAATTTTCTTGCCACAACCACGTGAATGAGAGCCGTGACTTCTTATGGAGTAAGACAGCAACTTAAGCATGCGCAGGTTTCTCACATGTTGAACTGGGATAAGCTTGCAGAGAAAAATGACATCAGACTTCAGGCTTTTATTCTGAAAGACTTCTTGTTCTCCCTGTTACCACCTCGCCTCAGGAAGGAAACAGGATTAACACAAAACATGCGGTTCTGCTTACAAACCCCCCCTGCTCCTATCGCCCAGTCATCTCTAATTGGTGTAAACACATTTCCACTCCGTGCAGGTGCCAATGTGAACTCGATTACGTTCCACGAGACGCCTTTGCACCACGCAGCTCGAGCCCACATGGTTGACCTGATCGAGCTGTTGTTGGAATTTGGAGCCAACGTGTTTTCCAGCGACAACCTTGGAAAAAAGCCTGTAGACTACACAACACCTGGGTCTCCATCTTGCTCCTGCCTCCAGTTTTATGAATGTAACTTTCTGCTTTGCTACAACAGAAGAAGTTTCCATCCACTCATCGTGGGCATAGATTTTTAATGATTTGTTTAAAGCATTCTTTTTCCAGGGTGGTCAAATACGCTTATTGGCTACTTTATTAGGTTAATCTTGGTAGGACCTAGTTGGACCCCCTTTATCTTTCAAAACTGTCTCAGTTCTTTGTGGCATCAATTTAACAAGATGTTGGTAACATTCCTCAGAGATTGTGGTCCATATTGACATGATGGCTTTGTCCACTGCTCACGTTCCAAAGGTGCTGACTGGATTGAGATGTGGTGGCTCTGAAGGCCATTGAATCATGACTCATTAGACCAGGAAATTTTTTTTCAATCTCTTATTGTCCAGTTTTGGTGAGCCCGTGTGAACTGTAGGCTCAGTTTCCTGTTCTTAGCTGACAGGAAGTGGCAGCCAGCGTGGTCTTCTGCTGCTGTAGGCCATCTGCTTTAAGATCAGATCTTTGAGCTACTGTTGCCTTTCTACCATCTCTAACCCGTCTGCCCTTTTTCCTCTGACCTTGACATTAACGAAGCATTTATGTCCACACAGTTGCTTCTCTTTTTTGACCATTCTCTGTAAACCCTAGAGATGGTTGTATGTAAAAATCCCAGTACATCAGCAGTTCCTGATTACTCAGACAAGGCCATCTGGCGCCAACAATCCCTCCACATTCATCGTCCCTTAAAACTCCTTTCTTCCATATTCTGATGCTCAGTTTGAACTGCAGCAAGTCGGCTTCACTTGTCTAATTGTGTAGATCCTGAATGCATTGAGATGTTGCCATGTGACTGACTGATTAGTGTTAAAAAGCATTCAAACAAGTGTATACCCACACACCCCCACTAATATTTGATTAAATGATCTGTAGTTGCATCACACCCTCAGGCTTTTTGGATCCATCAACAAGCATCTGGTAGAATTCTGGACGATATTTGACCACTTTTCTCTGTAGAATTGGTTCAGTTCATTTATATCGGTTGGTTTATTTGCTTGTTCACAGATTTTCAATCAGGTTGTAGTCAGGGCTTTGGAAAGGTCATTCCAGAAGCTTAGTGTTATCCTGCTTTCTCCAATCGGAAACAAGACCTGCTGTGTTTCAGATCATTGTCCTGTTGGAACACCACCCTGTGACCAACTTTCAACCATCTAGTTTTTAATCTGAAGTCAGGTTGAAGACTTTGGAGGTAGTTCATCTTCCTCATTTTTCTTGTCTACTTTGTGCACCATTATTACAGCATTATGCTACCACCACCATGCTTTACAATTGGTCCAGTGTCTTTGAAAAGTTTGAAATCCTCACCTTGACTACTCCAAACATATTTCTTGTCATTGTGGCCAAATATCCCAATCTTTGTCTTGTCTGACGGTCAAATCTTTCTAGAAAAGGCACTTGTCCATGTGGGCAGCTGCAGATTTCAGTTTTGGAGCAGCAGCTTCTTGGTCTCTCGGTTCGTGGTGATGTTAAAATGGCTTCATGTGGACAGGAACGCTGATGTTCCAGCAGCTTAAGCCTTGGTGGTTCCTGAATATATTAACTAGTTTCCTTCTGTCTGAGGGGAACAGATGAGTGGTGACCAATCCATTCAGTGCTGTCAAACAAGTCCTACCACCCGAAAAAAATGCTTCAAATAAATCAAATCCTGTAAATATTACATAAATGCCAGTGATTGGATGGAAAACCTTTGACCACAGCTGCAGCTGTGTCTGTTTTTCCTTTATTAAAAAGCTGAACCTAATTTGATAAAAATGTGGTATTTTTTTATTATTTTTTACAGGCAATCCTCTCAGTCTTCAGCAGCTCTGCAGAATTGCTCTGAGGAAAATACTGGGTACCCAAGCATCGGAGATTATAACTCAACTAAATGTATCCCACCGCATCCGCAGCTACCTGCAGTACAGTGATCACACCACCTTACCATCCAGGGACTCCTAAATCAAGTGGGATTTAAAAAGAAACAAAAGGTTCTAAGGTCTTAAAAAAGCATCTCGTTCAAACTACTGGGATAACAAAGTCATTTAAATGTAATATTTTTATTTATTTACCTTTTGTTTTTTAATATCACGTGTGTCTGTGCATGTCTGTGTGTTACCAAAATATTTCATGAACCACTGGGCATGTTTTAATGAAACTTTCAAAATGGCATTATTGGCTGCACATTGGAGTCAGCCCAGTTCAAGATGGCTGCCATAGCTAATCAACCTTAGCCTAGACAGGAATGGCTACACCTCAGTTTTACAGATAATAAATGAAGTTTGGTGTGGTAAATACCATATCTCTAAGTATGGGTTTGCTTTTTTTTCTCCACAGGAATTACAGTATACATTTATTATTTCTTTTGTCTTAAACCTTTAAAATAACAGCAGAAATTGTGGATTTTTAAATTTATTTATACTTTAAAGTAAGGCAAAGCAGCTTTATTTGTATCACACATTTCAGGAACAGGGCAACTCAAAACATTTTGACTAAGTGTAAAAGATCAATAAAAGCATATAGAAAGATAAAAAAGGAGAAATGATTAAAAGAAAGAACATTTAATAAAATTAGAAATTGAAAGCAAGCTCTGGTTAGGAGCTGGAATAAAAGATAATAATTTGCTTTTCATCAAAGGCAGCAGCCAACAGGACGATCTTCACCCTCATTTTAAAGGAACTCACAGTCGCAGCGGTCCGGCAGTTTTCTCGGAGTTTGTTCCAGATATTTGGTGTTTAAATAAAAGCTCAATGCAGGTTCTGCAGGTCCTGATGGTTCATAATGCAGCAATATTATCTAGAAATGATGAAGTAGGTTTTTTAGGAGCCACATAAAATTTATTTAGTAAGATGATTAAAATGCTTCAGCCTCCTGGTGTAAAGTAATGTGACAAAAAGTCAAAGTTGTTGGGTGTCTGAATAAAACTTAACTCACAGGTTCTGTTTCTTGTGTCTCCAGGAATGGTGCATATGTTCAGCAAAAGGTGAATCTGTACAGTATTAGCTGGCTTGTCAATCCTGTGACAGCCTAGAGTCAACAATTTTACAGTTAAATAAAAGTACATTTAATAAAAATGTTTATTTCTATTGTGTTATATTGTAATATTGTTTTTTTTTGTAGTATAAATCAATTATAGTTGATATTTTTCTAAATAGTCTTTGTTGCCTTCCATGAAATCGTATTTTATGAGTTATTGATTAAAATAAAAAGAACTACAACTACCAGCATGCGCGGTGAGGTTCGGACGTGTCACGTGACCCCTGCGGCTGTTTACGAACGCGTGTCGGCTCTGGTCCTTCGCTGGTTCAAAATCTGTGACAGGAGGAAAACTGCGGGATGGAAAAGGACAATTCTCCCTCGTGTTACTTTGGAGACATCGGTGAGTGGCAAGGGAACCAGGCAGAACGACTGCTGGGTCCTGTCCGAGCCCGAACCACACGACGACATGAAGACAGGTGTTATACCGTATTTTGTGACCACTGGAGAACGTTACTCCATGACGTATTCTTAGAACGCGCTACGTCACAAGCGTACGCTCAAAGTTATTTTTTAATTTTTTTTAATTTGCTGCATTTATTTTTTTCCAACTTAATTTCACAAGAATATGTGCATGTTTAATTAGTCTTATTTGTTTCTGTACATGCAGTTTTTGAAATTTTATTTAAACATTTTCTTTTTCTTTATTAGGGAAGGACTTTTATTTTGATAATAAGTTTCTGGAAGCTGGTTTGTGGGTGATACCATAATTCGTTTGAGGGGGCAGATAAAGTTAAAGTTTTCCCGTACGTCACATGTGGCTCTCTTTTTACATTGATATAAATTGTACAATCATACAATAAAATCATACAATAAAATGATGCAGGTGAAAAGTGTTTTAGAAATATGGTAAAAACTGTGTTTTCATGGATTGTTTGCCTGGACTCATCCGCACGAGGAGACAAATTACTGCTTAAAATCAACTCACGAGATAAGAGTACAGTTATGGTGCACATGGATGCGTTTTTTATTTAGTAAAATATGTTTTGCTGTTGAAAGACAAATAAAAAGAAACAACTTCAGATTCTAAACACTCTGTGGCCACATGTCCATGAACTGTGGGAGGGAAAACGAACACAAAAAAGGAGAGTTTTTATAGTTATAACCAGGCATGGAAATTAGTACTAGAATTAGATCAACACACGCCACTGTGGCGGGTTGGCAATTTGAACAGAAAAGGTGTTATTTGTCCTCCTGACATATAGGGGGCAGCAATGTGCTCGAGTTGCTGCTGTTACGTCGAGCCGCGTTCCCCCATCAGATACGGTTCCCCCTGCGTCTCCGTAAAAAATGACTTATCTATTAGCAG
>NC_051430.1:33205819-33208114 GCF_001649575.2 Kryptolebias marmoratus
CCACTGTGGCGGGTTGGCAATTTGAACAGAAAAGGTGTTATTTGTCCTCTTGACATATAGGGGGCAGTAATGTGCTCGAGTTGCTGCTGTTACATCGAGCCGCGTTCCCCCATCAGATACGGTTCCCCCTGCGTCTCCGTAAACAATGACTTATCTATTAACAGAATTGTTTAAAGAGGCAAATATTTCTCATTAAAAAAACAAAAAACATCATTCTATTAAAAATAAAATGTGCTAATAATATCATAATACAGAGGAATAAACACAGGTAAGGAGTTGTTGGTAAATTATTTTTGTCCTATAGTTTTAGAGGGGGAACCGATTATTTCAGACGGCTGAAATATTTGGTTCCCCCTTTTAACTTTTGCAAAAAAAGAATAAATGTCTCCAAATTCACAGGACTTGTTGTCCATGATGAGAGGAATAAACACAGTTAAGGACTTGTTGGTAAATTAACTAGTTGTTGGATAATTAATGATCTAAATAACATTCAACCTGAATGTTTGGAGCTGCTTGGAGCTGTGGCGTATAAAGGTGCCACAACCAGTCATTAGCTTTACAGGACATTGTCATGTTAAAGTACGTCGGCGTTCTTGTATCCATTTTGCTGTTCCACCTGCAGGCTGCTGGGCTGAGAGAACAGAGGTGCACAAGGCGGCGTCCCTCGGCCGGGCCTCTGATCTGCAGCGCCTGATCCAGAGTGGCGCTTCGGTCAACGTGGTGGCTGTGGACTCCATCACTCCCCTGCACGAGGCCTGCCTCGGAGGACAGGCCCGGTGTGTGCGGCTGCTGCTGGACGCCGGAGCTCAGGTGGAGCAGCCGCACAGACACAAACCTCCGCTCGTAATATCGTGCTGTTTTTCATCTTTCTGCACGTTGTGATTCCTCCCAGGTGGACGCTCGGAACGTGGACGGCAGCACGCCGCTGTGTGACGCCTGTTCAGCTGGGAGTTTGGAGTGTGTGAAGCTCTTGTTAGAGCACGGAGCTAAAGCAAACCCTGCCCTCACCTCCCGCACCGCCTCCCCCCTGCACGAGGCCTGCATGGGAGGCAAGTCACAAAGATAATACAATATTCCATTTGCATCAAATAGACGTTACACAGTGGTTTCATTTTCAGGCAACTCGGACTGTGTGGAGCTGCTTATTGCTACGGGTGCTTGTCTGGAGGCATACGACCTTTACTATGGGACTCCCCTGCATGTGGCTTGTGTTAACAAGCACACAGACTGTGTTAAAGTGCTGCTCAATGCAGGTGAGTGAGTGTCACTACATACACAACCAGGAATGAAGCCAGGAAAAGGGAACTTGACACGATCAGAAGAGAACAAGACAAACGGCATTTTATGTCAAAAGAGAAACAAGGCAGCGGCTGGAAACAGCGGGTAAAGAAAATGGATGCTGAGTGCTGAATGATGTTCCTGAAGAAGTAAAACAAAAGAGGCAAAATGCTAGTTTAAAGCTAAATGTAGCAGCAAAAGTAAGCTAAAAACTAGAAGAAGCGAAAGGCTAGCAAGAACCTAAAAGTAACAAAAAGATAGCTAAAAGCTAAAAGTAGAAAAGAGTTAGCTAAGTTAATAATGGCATTCATTAAAAAAAAAGTAAATATTTGTGAAATCAGATCACCACCAAAATTAAATCACTTGTTTTTTTGGGACAGTTTGATCAAAATCTGTTCCTTTAAATGTAAGCAATCTTGTTGGGGCTTCTAGGATAAAACAACTGGTGGAGCTGAATAGTTGAATAAATGATGGGTTATTGGAAAAGTAGCTTATTTGTAAAATTCTGGTGTATTCAATGCTTTGTTTTTTAGGTGCGAAAGTCAACGCTGCGAGGCTACATGAGACTCCCCTGCACCACGCAGCTAAAAACATGAGAGCTGAGATGATCGAGGTCCTTGTGGAGTTTGGGGCCAACATCTACGCCAGAGATCAGCACAACAAGAAGCCTGTAGACTACACCACCCCAGGTTCTCCGTCTGCAGCTTGCCTGCTGTTTTATGAGAGTAAGTTGTGACGGTCATATGGACGAGCAGGTTCACAGAGCAGTGTCAGAGGACAGCCAGCAGATGGCGATAACGAGTCTTTTCTCCACCTCCAGGACATCACAGATCACACACTAGTGCTGGGCGATATGGAACAAATCCTATATCACGATATGGATAATTTTATATCACGATAACGATATATATCACGATATACCCCAATTACGTACGTTGTCAGTTATTCTCTGAAAAATATGAAAAAATAATCTAATTTCTTACCTTTTTCAAGCTTTATTTCGAAGTGACATTTAAC
>NC_051430.1:33208809-33210801 GCF_001649575.2 Kryptolebias marmoratus
AATGTATGCAAAGTGACAACACTAATACATTCGTCGTAGCCTACGTTATGAAATATTTACATGAATCATTGATACAATTATGATAGAAACGATAGAAGAAAATATATCACGATAGACACTTTTCTATCGTCCCCACGATATGGATCGTTGTATCGCCCAGCACTATCACACACTCATAAAAACTTTATCTGAGATACTCTAACTGGTTTCATTTTTTAGAGGTGATAAAGTATACCTACTTCCATAGCTGCGTACACTCACCTCCCAGAATCCAGACCCATTAAAACATTTCTTTCTACCCGTATGGTCCAAATTTGGTGAGCCTGTGTGAACTGTAGCCTCAGTTTCCTGTTCTTAGCTGACAGGAAGTGGCATCCAGTGTGGACTGTAGCCTGTAAACAAACTCTACTGGAGATTTAAAGTTTTCTTCAACTGTGTCTTTCTCTTTCCTGCTCTTCCATGAAGCTCAGACTTGTGAAGGACCCAGGCAACAGTTATGTGTCCAGTCTCTCCCATCTCAGCTGCTGAAGCTTGGACCTCCTTCAGAGAGCTCACAGGGGTCTTGGTGGTCTTTCTCTCTATTATCCTTCTTCATGTTCACTCAGTTGGTGGATTTAAACCTCCCAAATTCCATCCATGTCTTAAAGATGGATTTAACAGCACTCCTGGGGGTGTTCAGAGCCTGGAAATCCTTTTTTATCCACTGTATTTAAACTGTAGATGGTGGAATATTTAACGTCTCACCAATTTTCTGCAGAGGAACATGATTCTGAAATTGTTCCACTATCTTACAGACTGGTGGACCTCTGCCCATCTTTACTTATGACAGATTTAGTCCTTCTAAAATGTTCTTTTTATACCCAGTCTTCTTACTGTTGCCATTTAACCTAATTAGTTGCAAAAAGCTCTCATTTATCTTTCTTATTCAGTCCACTTTTACAGCCAGTTGTTGCCTATCTCAGCGTTTTTGAGACATTGCTGCCAATATATATATTTTTTTCTTCCAAAAATGTGATATTCTTACGATGTTCAGTTATGAGTAAAATATGATTTTGTGAGATTTTTTCTTTTTTCGCATTTAACACAGTTCTAACTCATTTGGAATTCCAGAAGAGTTTTTTTTTTCCTCTGTCTTGAGTCATTCAATTGGGATTTCAGTCTTTTACAAACACAATACTTGAAGTTAGCTGAAGCTAACATCTTCCCGTTTGTTTTCAGACCTGAAACATAGTACCCTGCTTAACATCGTGACAAATATAAATATGTAAAGTCTTGGATCAAATGGTGTTGTGTTTTTTTGTGTGCAGCCACTCCGATGAGTCTGCAGCAGCTCAGTCGGTTGGCCATGAGGAGGAAGCTGGGCACCGCCGCTCTAAATGTCATCAGTCAACTGGACGTCCCAAAGCTCATCATTAGTTACCTCTGCTACCAATAAGAGAAGAGCAGATTCAGACCAGAACGTTTTAGTCTTTGACAGACAATTAAAGGTTACTGTGCCAAGCAGCACATCATCACATGCTTTAGTTCAAATCTGCACTTTAATATTCAGATCTGTAAGTATGAAGTTATGGAGTCTAAGACTTTAAACTGCACTTCTTTACTCTAAAAAGCAAATTGTCTTTAATCTTGTACAACTGTAGGAGCCATTCTTGTGCGCCACCAAAACCAAAGGTGGAGCATTAATGTTTTTTGCCTGTGTGTGTGTGTGTGTGTGTGTACTGCTAGCAGAACATCTCATGAAGCACTGAACAGATTTTAATGAAACGTCAACTCCATTTAAGATGGCCACCACAACCAACTGATCTTAGATTACGCAAACATGGCTATAACTTACAAATATCCATCTTCTTCCTCTTATCCGGGGTCGGGTCGTGGGGGCAGCAGCCTAAGCAGGGAGACCCAGACTTCCCTCTCCCCAGCCACTTGGGCCAGCTCCTCCGGGGGAATCCCAAGGCGTTCCCAGTCCCTCCAGCGTGTCCTGGGTCTTCCTCT
>NC_051430.1:33210983-33211783 GCF_001649575.2 Kryptolebias marmoratus
ACAAGACCCCGAGATACTTAAACTCCTCCATCTTCCCCGACCCGGAGAAGGCACTCTACCCTTTTCCGGCTCGGATTTGGAGGCACTGATCCTCATCCCGGCTGCGAACCGCTCCAGTGAGAGCTGTAGATCACGGTCTGATGAAGCCAGTAGGACCACATCATCTGCAAAAAGCAGAGATGTGATCCAAACGCCACCAAAACGGATCCCCTCAACTGAATTTTACAGTTATTCTGGTAAAATTGGGTGTGGTAGTAGCTGACAGTCATTTACAGCACATACTCTAAGCCTTAACACATCATGCAAAATATTGCATTGTGAGTAATGTTTTTTTTCAAGATTTGACCAAAACAGCTACAACTATCATTTATCATCATTAGATAGGTCACCCGTCAGAGTTTATCTTATCCTTGTTATCCTTTTGTTTCCTTCTATAATTAAGGTAAAATGTTTGAAGCTGTATGTCTGAATTTTCATTTTTTTAACTGTTTTGATCCCTTTGGTAAAAAAATTCATTGAAAAATCAATTTTTAAAAAACAATGATTAAAAGGAAGATGTGAGACAGCTCTTTATTGGGGCCTGCCAGCAGTGCATAGAAAGCAGTACAGAGCCTTGCTTCGCTAGGCACTGTACTGCCTCATGCAATGCATGCAGGCACCTATTACTCTACACCGAATAGAATGTCTCTTTATTATATGGTCTTCTTCCGTTACCCTTAATGCGGCCCGAACCGGGCAAAGAACCCCCACAAATTTTATATCAGGACGACCGGCTCGGTCTCGGCATGAGGGCTACTATT
>NC_051430.1:33213554-33224357 GCF_001649575.2 Kryptolebias marmoratus
TGAGCTCCAACTCTGCAACCGTTTACAGTAGACAGATCAAACTTCAGAGGGGGACTCCTCACATCTTTAGGACCAGCCCTTTATGATTCCTGTCTGCAACTGATCAGCTCTTGGAGCCATCTTGGTTCAGCACGGACGCACACCGTGGCAGGCCCCGTCAAAGTTTCTCCAGGAACTTTCTAGTTTAAAGATTTTCCACTAAACTCTGTTTTGACTGAAAAGATATGTTGACAAAATTAAGTATTTCTGTATGAATATTTTGAAATAAGACAATTGAAATGTGGCAAATTTATTTATTTCTTTAAAAAAAAAACAATTTAAAAAAAAAGGTCAGCCCTCAATCACATTTTTAATTTTGGGCCCTCGTGGAAAACAGTGTGAGGTCATATTTAGTTAAAACACGATTATAAGGTCTGAAGAGATTCATAAAAAGTCAGACAAGAGTTTGTGGCAAAACGTCTAAGAGTTCTTTGACGTTTTATTTCGCTAATATCGAGATTTTATCATTACAGCCCAAGAATTCATGCAAGTTTTCTGATCACTGTAAAAGGTTTTGTGGATGTTCAACAGAAATACACTTCTTAAAACATACTACACATTGCTTTTTATGTTTTAATAATTCTTGGGGTTTCTAGAAACCCCAAACCTCACACTGTTAAATTTTTCCTAATTACATACAAAAAGATCATCAGCAAGAAGTTGAAATCTGAGTTTCTTCCTCCTTTTGTCCATTTAAACTGGATTTTTATTAGTCTGGATTGGAATGATGTCATCGGGAATACTAGAAAAGCCTAATCTTTACAATAATGCAAATTATTATATTATTATTAATGGATTTTCTGGTGCTGGCTGAGAAAAGTGGTCAATTAAAGTCACGATACCTGTTAGAAAACTTTGATTTAAAGGTAGATTAGGAATATTATATGTTGTTTTAGTTACAAGGATCACTAGATGATGTCTTTAGGAACTCCTTTTTAATGCAAATTTAGTGCAACTGGATCAGTGGCCTAGTGGTAGAGTGTCCTCCCTGAAACTGGGAGGTCATGGGTTCAATCCGGGTCATACCAAAGACTGAAAAAATGGGACTTTTACTTTAATTACGGCAAAAATCAGGTCCATAAGGTCCACAGGACTGTAACCAACGTCCATAGACATGGCTGCAAGAGGAATTTGAAGAGATGGATAATATGAATGGTAATCAAAGATGATCTATGTCAGATTGCACAGTCAGTCACTGTTTGAGCCAATGAAGACTTAATAGAAGACAAACGAGGATGACATATAAAAAGTAGAATTTGCCAAACTGCACACTGACAAGCCACAAAGCTTCTAGGAGGATATCCTATGGACAGATGAGACAAAAATCTAGTTTTTTGGCAAGAAGTCTAATCACCTCTGTGTTCACAGACCTAAAAATAAAACATACAAACAAGAGAACCCTGTACCTACAGAGAACATGGTCTTGGTCACTGGTCATAGGTTCTATGATTGGATAATGACCCAAAACACTCAAGAATGGCTGAGAACCAAACATTGGACCATTCTGAAGTGACCTTCTGAGCCCTGATCTAAATCCTATTGAACATCTGTGGAAGGAGCTCAAACGTCTGGAGAAGGAACCCTTCAAACCTGAGACAGCTGGAACTGTTTGTTCATGCATGTTAGCATCTATCCTCATCCTGAAAAGGTTCAACTTACCGCCGGTAATGCAGACCGGACTCTCGCACCGTTTGTATAGGAACTGAATGGACTGTAGCAATGCACCCATAAATCACCCCCCACAGGGTATCTCTGAGGAACACAGTCAAATACCTTCGTCAATACAAGCTGACAATACATACTCCAAGCGCAGATCACCATGAGATGTTGCAAAATTACATGAGATCATGCATAATGTTATAGAACAGGGGTGGCCAACCCTGGTCCTCAGGGCCACCATCCTGCATGTTTTCCTTGTTTCTCTGCTCCAACACACCTGATTCAGAGGTTAAATCACCTCTTCATGTTCTGCAGAAGCCTGTTAATCACCCATTGATTCAAATCAGGTGTGTTGGAGCAGAGGAACAAGTAAAACATGCAGGATGGTGGCCCTCCAGGACCAGGGTTGCCCACCCTTGTTATAGAGCTACAACTCTGTCAATTCTCAACATAAGATCATCTTAGTTTAAAACCTCATGAAAGGCGGCGGGCGATATGCATTTCTTCAAAAGATGCTTGGCATTTTAATATGTAAATTTGTTTCTTCTCACGTTTTTTTCACCTCTATGTAGTTAAAATGTTAGTTGTCTGTCATCCCACTCCCAACCAGCAGGGGGCAGTGAGGCATCATTCCCGCTGGTGTCAAAAACCGGAAGTAAGTACATATAAGGAAATATGGCCGCGTCTACAGCTGAACCACAGGATGCTACAATGGAAGAAGGTAGCACAAACACCGTCCAGGACAGCAGGTGTTTTTCTGAAGCTTCAGAGGACCGAGCCGAGCACGGACTGGACCTCCTGGAGACGGAGTTCGGCAGCGAGCTCCGGTCCGCCCAGAGAGTCGGAGAGCTGCTGGAGCGATTTTCCGAGGAGCAGTCCGAGCTGGAGGAGCAGGTACGTGGACAGTTAGAGACCAACATACATATACTATAACATGACAAACAGCCAGCACTGGAACATTTAATGAATTAGGTGCTGAGTCAATTCATAAACACAAAAATAAATAGTCCTAGCATTCCTTAATGCATATCGCCCGCCGCCTTTCCTTCGGGACTTTTAAATTGGGATCATCTCAGTGGCGGCTGGTGGAGTTTTCTCCAGAGGGGGCTATAAATCCAAAATAGACATATACCAAAGGTTCTGGTATATGCCTATTATGTGATACCTTAGTATACGTTTTGGTCCAAAACATATACTAAGGTATCACACCAGTGTATTTACATGAATTAAAACAATGTACACATAAATGCATAAGTGCTTCCTGAACACCAATACTTACAAAGACGGAGGTCTCCCAAGGCACAAGCCTGTAGGACACATTTAGCGTTTATAAAACCTGTTTTCTCCCTTATTTTTCAAAACTTTACCGGAGAAACTATGTCAAAGCTTGTTTTATGGTGAGAGCACTCACTACGTCACGTATTCTGAACGTACAATATAACGAAGGTCGGATGTCTCACTCCGATTAGAATTCAAAACCATCATCTTCATGATTTAATCGTAGCTACTCATCCTGATTACTTTTTTTAAAAGTTTAATTTATATCTGATTTATGAGAGTTTCCTGGACTCCAACAGCACTGAAGAGCGAATAACACGACAAACACCATAAACTCAAAACAGACAAACATCTATAAACAATCTACAGAAATTGGAAATTCATTCTAAATAATTTACAGTCCCACACACTACTAAATAAGATCTTAGAGCCCAACCATAAACCCTTAAAAACCCATATTTCATAGTTGTTGTTTTTTTGCATAGTAAAATAAGAGTTTTTGCCCGCTGACAAAAGCAATAAACTCTGTGTCTCTGTTAGCAAAATATCTCATCAAACAACTGGATGAATTTAATGAAACTTTCAGGAAATCATTGGATGGATATCTACAACTGAATACCTTTTGGAGTCAATCCCATCTAAGTTCGGTGTGGTAGGTGTAAGCTCAGACTCGTCTGACTCTGCTGTATGTTTTTGTTGCTCAGGTTCTGACGGTGTGCAGCTCCGTGCCTCCTAAAGTTTCAGCGTCTCTGTCTGCAGCAGAGGAGGTCCGATGTTCCCTGCTGGAGTTGCTGCAGAGAGAGCAACATGTCTCCAGCACGCTGCAGGAGGTACAGACAGCAACAAAGTCCACCTGTTGGCTAGCTCTTATACAGATATAATATCATTTTCTAGTCTGAAATTATCTGCTGGCTGTGAATCTATGATTTATAATGATATAATGATATAATGACATTTGCAAATATCATAAACTCATATTTTATTCACAATAGAACACTGTAAGCAAATCAAATCTAAAAAAAATGATATTTCATGAATGTTATTTATTCAAACACCTCCACACAACACCGCCGGGACTCTTTTTCTGACCTGAAACTTAAGAAAAACATGTTTTTAGCGTTTTAGGCAGTCACTTCCGAAGTGGGCAGCTGGATTTTTCTGAACAGTTTTCCTTTTTTTTCCATTTTAAATGAGCTTTGATCCAGAGAAGACAGAGGTGTCCCTGGATGGGGTTCACATCTGCCTTCTTCTTTGCCTGATAGAGCTTTAAGCAGCATTTGTGGAAAGTACTACAAACTCATTTATACCACCTTGTGTACTTTTACAATCTTTTGTTGCTGTGTCTCAACTTTTTAAAGACAGGTTGCCAACATTATATTCAAAATTACCTTATTTTTCCTACAAATAGTACAATTCCTCTGTTTAAACATTTGAAAGGTTTACTATGTTTCCTTGTGAATAAAATATGGGTCTACAGGTGGATTTAAATGACTATAACAATGCTGATTAAACGTAAATTGTTATTATATAAATACTGATAAGTATTCTCATCTTCTAGCACCTACAGGGGACCAAGTTATGGATGGATGGTGTTGAGGACACATTTACCCAAGTAGACTTTATGGAAAAATGTCTGAAATACCTAAAGTGTCTTCACCACATAGGAGAACTCAGGTACTGCAACTACAGCCAAAACTAAAATGGCTCTAACTTGGTCAGTTTTACAGATATTGAGCTAAGATTTGATGTGGTTGTAGCTGAGAGTCATCCTTAACACAGTGCGAGAGCTTGCACACAGAATGTTATTTCAAGGTTTGATTAAAATGCTACAGTAGGGGGACTTCCGGAGGCATGTGGCGTAACCGTTCAGAGCGAGTTAATCTGCTCGCTGTCTCGACAAAGTAATCTATGAACGGGAGGAGAAGCACGTGGAGCCATAAAAAAATTGATTAAAAATGCCCAAAGCGCAGGATAAAAGTCCCCCTGCCGGGAAAACTAACACGCGTTGGAATCAAGCTAGTGACGACGAGGCTTGATCCGGGATCGGAGAACACCGGAACAAACGTAGACCCGCTGGAATACTTTAGGCTGTCGACGATTTGAGGATGGCTTTAAAGGGGGACGATGCAAAATTAAAAGAAGACATCAAACATTCGGGGCATGAGATTAACGGTAAGATGGACAGTGTCCAGCTGAGCGGATCGACGAGGCGGAGGTCCGCGTGCATCCAGTGGAGAACTGAGCAAAGGAGGCAGCCGAGGAAACTCTCGACAGGAGGGGAACTCTGGTATACAGTTTATTGAGAAGCCAGCTGCGATACCGGAGGGCTTTGACCTGAAAATACAGCGTGCACATCACACTCTTGCTAGTAAACCCCACCGGATTCCCCACCCAGGGCTATTATTGTCAACTTTCTGGAACTTTCCACAAAATTAAAGAGCCTAAGAGAAATGTGGAAAAAGGGCAAGATCCAGGTTGGCTCTGCAAATCTACACTTTGATCATGATGATGCACCTGAGATGGTGAAGAAGCCCTGAGAATCTGTCGCTATCAAGAAGGTTCTTGAGGCCAAAGGCATACAGCATCAGCATCCGGGTCCACTGGGAATCATATTCAGTGGCCCAGGAAACCTACAGTGAGCTGAAGAGACGCAGACTTCAAGTGGAGGGTTCGGGTTAGCTTGGTGTCCGCTGGGAGCGAAGACCAAGCTGCAGGATTTCCATGTCTGAGTGAAGATGGAACATCACGACATCATGCAGCAGCGTTCCCGTCTGGCTCTGACTTACCATTATGTGGGAGAAGTCACCGTTTTCTTTACGTTGGACAAGTAGGATGGAATTATTATTATTATTTTTATTATTTTTAAAGGCACAGGTTCTGTCCTTTTCATTTTCTATATTACTGTCATTTAATTTAAAAATTGCTTCCTTAAATGTAAATGCATTGAGTCGTCCAGTGTAAAGAAAAAGAGTCTTAGCCAACGTGAAAAAAGATGGACTACACATGTCTAAACTAGAACATGATAAGTTTAAGTCATTCGGCTACTCAAACACTTTTATAGCTCTTGTAAAAATAGCGGAAAAAGGGGCGGGGCTACCTTAATTTCTAACTCATTGAACTTTGAATTGATAACTGAGAAGGACGACAAAGAGAGCAGATTTGTTATTATAAAGGGAAGGATCGATAATGTTGTCACGATTGCTAATATATATATACCACCAGAGAGTGACAGAATAAAAAAAAGCTCTTTGACAAAGTTATTTGATTTAGTGAAGGAGTTCTTGTCTGCGCTGGAGATTATACTTTAGACCAGGGGTGTCCAATCCTGGTCCTCAGGGCCACCATCCTGCATGTTTTCCTTGTTCCTCTGCTCCAACACACCTGATTTGAATCAAAGGGTGATTAACAGGCTTCTGCAGAACATGAAGAGGTGATTTAACCTCTGAATCAGGTGTGTTGGAGCAGAGAAACAAGGAAAACCTGCAGGATGGTGGCCCTGAGGACCAGGATTGGACACCCCTGGCTTAGATACAACGAGCTATATGAAGCAAAGAACTGGTAGGTGAAAAGATCCTAATATTCTAGTCAAGGAGATGGACAAGTTCGACGTCTGGAGGGATTTTCATATTAAAGAAAAAGAATTTACTCATTACTCTCCCACACACGAAGTCCGCTGATGAACACCATTAACTGATCTAAAGTGAGGAGAGCTTAATTGAAACATCTGATATTTCAGACCACAAATATTGTCTATTTATCCATCAATTTGTCTCATCGAGCTAAAACAACATTATGGTGCTTAAATATAGGTATTCTTAAAAATGAATTCACAAGAAAGGAGATTAAAAAGAAATAACAATGTGTAATATATAATAATAATGGACAGGTGAACCCTACCTTGGTTTGGGTCACAGTCAAGGCAGTAATCAGAGGGAGACTAATTTCTAGAACTGACAACAAAATACTAACAACCGAGAACTGTCTGAACAAATAACAAAAGGTAAAGATACTATAAATGATATGATACATTGTAATAATGAAAAATGTATTTAAAAAATGGCTGCAGTCATCATTTCTCATCATAAAATGCTTTTACATTAAAACTCTGGCCTGAAAGTCGGCAGGTGATACGCATTCCTTCACGGTTTATGATTGTAAAAATCTGCTTTGACTTGGTGTGTGTGTGTGTGTGTGTGTGTGTGCGCGCAGTGCTACGGTGCAGCAGTGTCTGATGGTCAACAGTGTTGGGGATGCTATAAGAGAAGTCAGAAACATGGCGACGCTGGACTGTGGACTGAACCAGTCAGGATGTTCCCACCTTCAGGACTTCCTCCGAAAAACACTTTGTTTCTGGCACAACATCATCAAAGACCAACTGAAAAGGTGTTTCTTCATCACAGCCACCTGCAAAGTTTGAAAATGGGGGGGAAAAAAAAAGACTAATCGTAGGAAATCTATCCTTTTGTAGTGATTTTGAGAACCTGCTGACTCAGCTTCGTTGGCCGATCGTCTCACCTTGTCAGTCATCAGCGGTGACGAGCAACAGTCAGGATGTCTGCAGCCGCTTGGAGGAGGTGGTGACGCAGCTGCACGCCCTGCAGACCTCGTATCCTTTCAGCTCCGAGGCGCCATTCTTCCTCCTCCTGATCCTCTGCACACGCAGATGTTAAAAAAATAAAACCGTTTTGTCAAATTGTTTCATAATAATGATGAAGATCCTTATGTTCTGAGAGAAACAGCTTTTTCTGGGACCATGCAGTGTGAATGAAAGAAGAATGAACTGTCAAAGCTAAAACCTAAACAGTAGCATAAAAGGACCAAAATAAAGCCAGTAGCTGAAAAGATTTCAAAGAGAACAATGTGTTTGAAGAAATTAAAGTATAACCTAGAAAAACCAAAAGCCATAGCACCTTATTCCCCGTTCAGATGAACGTTTGGATATCAGAATGGGTAAAAAGTCTGCAGGAGGAGCTCGATTGTGAAAAATGTACAGAAAAAGCTAAAAGCAATAACGTGAATGCTGACTCGGCGTTCTCACAACGAGAGGGAAATCTTTCTGTGTTACAGGAGTAACACGGTTCAGCTGGGCCACCGTTAGTCCTAACTGGTTCTGGTGTTTAAATGTTTTAAGACTTCAGCCTGTAATGATACCCAGCTCACCAGATGGGCCAAGCTTTTAATGATCGCTTGAAGAAAACTTCAAATAGGAAATATTTGCTGAAAGAAATAACTTTTAAAAGCTCTCTGTCCTGGCCTCTCCTGAGTGAATGGTTCCTCAACTCCTTTCATTAAAGCTGTGTGACCTTTGAACTCAGAGGGGTCAAATATAGTGTAGTGTGTGTTGTAATTTAAGGGAAATGTTTTGTTTGTCCTGAAAATGGACAGAAATTAGTGTGTTTTGTCCTTTTTCCACTGGGCTCGTCTCGGCTCTACATGGTGCGGGTTCAGAGTCTTTCCACCATCTTCCAGCTTGGTTCTTTGGACCGACTCAGCCGAGGTTCTGAGCCATCTGAGTCGAGCTGAAGGTTTGATATCAGCAGACTGCAGTCCATTGATTGGCCAGAGAGTGACGTAAATCATAAGACTGTCTGCTTCACAAGAAACCCACCATTTTTAACACCTCTCAACCACAGCATCCCTATCGCCCTAGAACCCGTCTTTTCCATTCCTCAGGCAACTTCTCTCTCTAGGGTTCAAAGGTCCACTGTCCTCTCTTCCTATGCTTTGTTGTTTTACTTTAATGTTATCATTTATTCCTGATTACAAATATTCTGACATGTTTATACGCCTGTTCCTGTCCTACGTTCCAAGTCGTCTGTGAAACAACTGGGTTTGAAACCTTCATGTGTTCTGCGTGTTTCCTTAACCGTCCCTGTCAGCGATAACCTGATATCACAGAGAGATCCAAACCTTTCCTTTGATCCGGTTTCGTCTTTAGCCACGCCTCAGCTGCAGGACCCGCCCCTCTGTCTGCCTGTTCAGATAATGCTGCTGCCGCTCAGGAAGAGGTTCAGGTACCATTTCTGTGGGAACCGCCAGACCAACTCCCTAAGCAAGGTCTGTAACGCACCGGACACCCGATCCATGCAAAATGTGCCTGTTACTGAATTTAAAATGCATTCAAATTTGTTTTAGAAAACAATCTTGTATTTGTGCTTTGATTGTACAGCCAGAGTGGTACCTCACACAAGTTCTGATATGGATGGGGAACAGCTCAGACTTCCTAAATGAAAAGATTCAGCCCATCTTGGACCAAGCTGGTGCTCCGATCAGTGCAAGGGTGAGCTGTTTTCTGACCGGCTGCAGGCAGGTAGAGTCAGAGTAGGAGTCTACAGAAGGAAATATGGTCACCACTTGTGCATTAAAAGGAGAGAACGTGCATGTTCCCATCTCCATGGTTTCCTTGTAGTGTGGCCGCTGTGTCAGCATTCTCCATGTTTTCCTTTAGTTTTTGTTCATTCCAACTGCTGCTGCATACTTTGTGCTAATTTAACCATTCATATCCAAACGATCAGCTCATCAGGAGATGGGTGCTCTGACTTTAGGTTTTTGACTTATATATTTTTCACAATTTTTAACTTTCCCCATAGAAATTCCCTCTAAATCAGGGGAGTCAAACCCAGTGACACAAGGGGGCCAAAATTGAAAATTTGATCCTAGCCAAGGGCCAATCACGATCAATATTTATTAAAAATTACATAAATTAATTAGTTTTAGATGTATTATGTCAAATCATTCATATAGAAGTATCAATGACCTTTTCCCAGTTACAGATTATACAGAATTTAGAGCAAACAGACTTTAATGAACACAGACAAATAGATCAAACTTCTAAAAGCTCATCATTAGCAGTCATTTCTTACGCCTCACTCAGCTTTTAAATGAAGTTTTTAACATTAAAACAGATTTTTTAACAAAAACCTTTTCATACAGAAATTAAAACTATATATTGTTGGCTTCTAAGTCTCTGTCAAGAGAAAACTTCACTAATTAGGCTCAGTTTTTTAAAGCAAAATAAGAATCAGAGACTCGATCTGAACCAGACTAGAGGGCCGGATGAAATGTTACAGAGGGCCGGATCTGGCCCGCGGGCCTTAAGTTTGACACGTGTGCTCTAAAACATTGTTTTGCTTTAAAATACTTGCTCTGTTTTTGTCTTCCCATGCTACTTCAGTTTAAGCTACCGTTCTGCTACTTTTAGCTTTTGGCTTTACCTACTTACAGCTTCTTCAGCCTTCACGTGCCATTTTTGCAGAAAATGCAGTTTTTTTCGCTAGTTTTTTTTTTTTTTACAGTTTTGCTAAAAGTCATTTATTCAATCAGGACTTAATGATTAGTGTATGTAAAATGTATAGGTAAGAATATACAAGTTCAACCCTTAACAGGTCCTGTCTCATAAAGGAAATGGTCCTGTTGTTTGCCGATCATCTCGTGTTCAGGTGGAGCTGTGTCGCGGCCTGGTGTCTTTAGTCCAGGAGAAGGTGGCCAGCGATGCTCCTCGGATGCTCTATGACGATGCGCTCTTCTGTCACCTGGTGGAGGAGGTGCTGCAGTTTGAGAAGGAACTGAGGAGCAAACATTCCTACCCTGCTGTGCTGCCTGGTCTGCTCCACATTCTGCTGGAGGAAACGGTCCTTCAGAAGTGGCTTTCTGTGGAAAAGAAGAGTGAGCATCCGTATTGTTATTTTTTTTGGCTACATTCAGCATTCCTTCAGAGTAGTGCTGGGCGATATAACGATCCATATCGTGGGGACGATAGAAAAGTGTCTATCGTGATATATTTTCTTCTATCGTTTCTATCATAATTGTATCAATGATTCATGTAAA
>NC_051430.1:33224997-33234869 GCF_001649575.2 Kryptolebias marmoratus
GCAGCAGATCTCATTTGTGAAAGTTCAGTTAAATGTCACTTAGAAATAAAGCTTGAAAAAGGTAAGAAATTAGATTATTTTTTCATATTTTTCAGAGAATAACTGACAACGTACGTAATTGGGGTATATCGTGATATATATCGTTATCGTGATATAAAATTATCCATATCGTGATGTAGGATTTGTTCCATATCACCCAGCACTACTTCAGAGAATGCTCGGCCCTGTATTCATTGTGTGGGTCTTCCTCCAGTGGCGGTGGAGAAGATGGATGCTATGCTGTCGGCTGAGGGAGCGTGGACGTCTCAGTATAAAGATATCAGTGATATGGACGAGCTCAAGGCTCCGGATTGTGCAGAGACATTTATGACTTTGCTGCAGGTCATCACTGGTAAGACCATTACTTTCAAATATTTTCACAGAAACTACAAACCCCGAGGGTGTGGGGTGGGGGTTCAGCTGAAGGGTGATGACAAATCCACAAAACAGTGGCCACAAGCCAAAATTGGCAAAATTGTAGCTACAAGCTAAAATTTAAGCAAGTTAGATTTTTTTCAGGATTTGAAGAGTTTTTAAAGTACTTCTATGAGGAAAAAAGTGTAAATAAAGGTAAAAAAATAACAAAAGTTATTTTGTGATGTTACTAAGGACACAAACCACAGCCACATAGCAAATAAATGGTGCAGTTTGACTGTTTTAGTCCAGTCTGTGGGGTTTGTTAGTGAAGGCTGTCCTGGGGGGGAGGATGGCTGAGAAACCCTGATGTTGGCTCGATGCCGTTATCACAGCTACTTTTCAGGAAAGCTCGAGTTTCTCTGCTCTTGTATCACTTCCTGCCAATAGAGGACGCTGCTGTGACAGCATAGGGCAAAAGAGACGGTGTTAAGTAGAAACGACGCTGAACCGTGTTTGGTATCATCTGGTGAATGCTTCAGTACCAAGTCCACTGCTTCTCCTGCATCATGTTGGCGGGCCTCCTATTACAACGCGGTGGAAAATTTAAAAATATTCTGCTTCCCATGCTTGTCACTGCTGGGGTCGAGAAAGACAGCATATGCTCTCCACACTACCAGAACAAGGTCCGACATTTGATGAAGCCATGGCTGAACTCTGAGCCCTCTAGTGGTGGCACAAGGAACTGAGACTTTGTGATGATCTCTGTAAACCTAATCAAAGTGTGATAATGGGCTGCCTCATACTATGTTGGCTGTGGTAGCATCATCTTCTTATTTCTTGATAATAGATGTATCTTAGTTCTTCTGGGATATTTTTATAACTCAACCCTGATCTGTACTTCTCTCAAACTTTGTCTCTGACCTGGATGGAAAGTTCCTTGGTCTTCATGATGATTCTTGCTTGGTGATAACCCTGACTGCTTAGTGTGGATATTTGGAGAGAAAGATGAACTGATGATTAACTGTTTACCTGCAGCAATAAGACAAGATCCAGGAATCTCATATTGACTTCTGGCTTGTTTCTACGATTCACATTAGTATCCAAATGCTTGCACCTGATAATACACCTTCTTACTGGAAGTTCAATAATTCCTTACTAAAGCATGAAATGGTTAATGCTGAAGTTGCTAGGTGAGGGGCTGGGCTCGGCTTGGGGTTGCTAGGTAATGGAGGCTGTGACGCAACAAGTCGTTTTGCAGACACCAGACTGACCATCGGACTGTTTCTAGAAGCAGCAGATACCCAAATGGAAGTACAAAAACATGCAAAAAGTAAATTTGCATCATCTCTTTTAAAAGAGACCTATGATGCAAACTTCCCCAAAAAAGGAAGTTAAATGTTTTTTAACAATAAATTTGCAAATTCTTCTGGCTAATTTTTATATTCAGAAATGTAAATTTGTAAATAAAACACCATACTTCTATTATTTTTATAAGGATGTGGAACTCTACATACAATCGATATCAGACTTGATATGAAATGTTTGCATGTATTTGTTTAGTTAACACCCCTGGCTCTTTGTTCGTGTAAGTGTTGTATTCTGCAGATTTCATTCATTTGATTGTTGTATATTTGCTATTTAAAAAGAAAACAAACCCTGACTGTTTAGAGGTGCCGTTTTGACAGTCACAACTGCAAACTGTAGGACTTTTCTCACTTTGCAGTTTATTACAAAATTATTGTAAATTCCCTGTTGCTTTTTAGTGATTTTTCCTGAACGTAGTAATAAAATATAGCAGAAAAAGTAATTGAATATGTACATTATACCAGTGGAAAAATCTTCAATGTAGCTTCTGTTTGGGTAAAGTTTACACGCCTTTTTAACTTTTGTCTATCTGCCCTGCTTTTTAAAGTGTGTTGAAATCCTTGGTTGTAAGAAAATAACATCCCAAAATCCCCTCTGTACATTTATTTATTTTTTCCTGTTTCTTTCGTACATTTTTCTTGGGCTGTTCACTACTTCAGCTTACATTCTGCCAACATTCAGCTGGTTTGGGACATTGCTGCTCTGACTTTTAACTTTTAAACTTTTTGAATTATTTAACTTTTTTCTAAAGGGAAAGGCATTGAGGTCTCTTCAAATCCTTGAAAAATCTTTGTTCTTATTGAAATCTTTTGGTTCCTGTTTTCTTAATTTTGATTTCTATCTACTGTTTTATTATTTTTAGCTTTGAGGTATGTTTTTCTTAATTTTAGCTTTTTTCAGTGTAATTTTAGATTTAGCTAATTTGAGATTTTGTTTGTTTTAATTTTAACAATTCAGTATCGGCTTCTTCAACAAATTTCAGCAACATCATTCACCACCTTCTTTGCAGATAAAGCTCCATTTTTCCTTTTTGTTCCATAATGGCAGAACGGTACCAGGCTTTGCCAAGTCCTTCAGCACAACTCAAGTTTCTGGAGCTGCAGATGGAGCTGGTTGATGACTTCCGCATTCGGCTCACACAGGTAACAATGACACCCTGATTAGAATATGAGAAAAGCTAACATCCCTGAAGGAAGGCGTATCACAGTATCGGTGTTGCTTCACATCATATTTTGAACTGAAGTCTGTTTCAGACCGTTTATTTTATTATTCCAGGTGATGAAAGAGGAGTCTCGGTTCCCTCTGGGCCTTCGATACTGTGCAATCCTTAATGCTGTTAACTACATTTCCACCATCCTCAGAGACTGGGGAGACAACGTGGTGAGGTTTTCTTTTTTTTAACTCCTCTTTTTTGTTGCAGTAAACGCATATTTTAATAACCAGTTTTTATTAAATTCATTTCACTTCATCACAAAAACAAGAAAATGTGGTGGGATGTTGAAAGTTTTTAACTCTCTGTTCTGAAAAGTTTGAACAGAATTTGTAAATAAAACAAAAACTGGAGATGCCGGCGATGATTACATGTCCATCAGTTGAGTTCAGGTTGCCATGGCGATTGCAGTTTGAGGCAGCTGCCATTTTTAAATAAACTTGAATTAATGACTCAGTTTAGCTCCTGTGAATATCACAAGTCATTCTCATTTGTGTCCCTGCTATAAAAATGACATTTTCTGCTAAGATAACGTGAACACTGACTGAATTGTTGAAGATAAAACAAGCACACAAAAACAATCTGCAAACTAGTAGCTAAAATATAAAGCTAGCGAAAGTGATCGCTGATCATGATCATTGAAACATGATCACCCATGCATTAATTATTCAATAGGAGGCTCGTACCTTTTTTCTTAGTTAAATCCAGGGGGAGACTTTTTTTTTTTTGGCCAGGCAGTGTATAAACAGGAAGAAACTGCTGTAAATGCTGACTTATCGTTGTTTTTTTTTTGGAATGACCGTATTCACCTCCTTATTCCTTCTCATTTGTATTTCTGCTGTTCAGTCTTTTTTTTTTCCTTCAGTTTTTTTTACAGCTGCAGCAGGCAGCGGTTTCGCTCGGTGAGCAGGAGGTTCTGGGGGGCCTTGAAATGATGGAAGTGGGTCGCCTGGCTTCCCTGGAGGGGTCCCTGTTTGACGGTCTGCTGTCGTTGCTGGATCGGTTAAAAGGAGACATGTTGGGAAGACTGTTGGACTTCCTTATGAGAGACATTGTGGAAAAAGCCAGAGCGTACTGTCATGAGAGGTGAGACATCAGCTCATCACCTCAACGCCTTCGCTGTCACCCTTCCTCAATTCAACAACCTTGGAGAAAAATGGCTGTGGCTCGGTCCGTTTTACAGAGATTGCACTAAAATTTGGTTTTAGCAGGTGGAGCAGCTGCACCCTCATGTTTAAAAGGGGGGTGCAAACTTGTGCTTCCACTGCCCCAAAGGTCGGTACGGTCTCCACCCCCCTCCTTCAGGTTTGAGTTGGTTCAGTCCAACCAGTGTTCAGCTGTGGAGATTAGAAAACAAAGACAGTTTTCAAACTGTGCTGCATCTTTTTCTGACTATGAATCAGACTGAACATTAAGATTGCACTATTTAGGAGAACAGGATACCCACAAGTTTATAAAAAGTAGTAATATAAACCCCTTTATGCTGATCTTATCGACATCAGCCCAGACTTCATTTATTGTAGAAAATTAGATTAGTGTTTGAATAAATATGGCCGAAAAATAGGTTTTTGCACATGTCTACATATGGTTTGATATTTAAATAAACATATTTCAAAGACAGTTAATAAATATGCAACAGGTCAGTAGCTCGCCCCAATTTTGCTCCCTTATTTTATCACATAATGAGGCACCTACGAGCACGAATAATATTATTTTTATATTATCACGATATGCATTTCTTCAAGGAATGCTTGGCCTTTATTATTCTGAAGGCAGTCTGGATGCCTTCGCCAAATAAATGGGTTTATTTCTGCTGTTTTCTGTGCTCTCCACACACATCCTTGGTGTGATTCCCCCGGCGGTGCAGCTCGGACCTTGTTGCACCACCGAACTGTCAGAAAAAAGGCAAGTTTTCTGTGCAGCCATGTTTTGCACGGACAATTTTTGACCTGTTTTTGTGTGCACAGCCTAAAAACCGTAAAGTGTTTGTTATAAATATAGTCTATTATTATTGTAGGTACATTAAATAAAGGTAAAAAGGGAGACTAAGCGTTTAGTAATCCTGTAAATTATGATTTTCAGATCGTTGCTGTTTTGTTTTCCTCTGTTTTTGTAGATGGTTGTCAGTTCCATCTCAGCAGGACCAGTCCACCATGTCTCTGTCCAGCTCAGCCTGTCCCATGATGCTTTGTGTGAGGGACAGACTGCTGAATCTTCATCAGGCCTTGAGTCTTCCTCTCTTCCAGCTGACGTGGCAGGGCTTGGCCGACAGACTCGACAACTTTATCTACCGAGATGTAAGAGATGAATATCAAATAAACCCATTTTTTATTCATTTATCGCCTGCCACAAAAGGTGAAAGGGTGATAGTGTGTGTGTTTGCTCATCAGTTTGGTTAAAAGGAACAAAACTGTAATCTCATGAACCACTGGGCAGATTTTAACTCTCATAAAGTAATCATTGCATGGACATCTACAACTGCAAACCTTTTTAGTCAAGTCAGTTTAAGATGGCTGCCACAGCTAATCCACCTTAGAAAACACAAAATAAACAGTCAAATTTAAAAATATGGAGCTAAAATTTGGTGTGGTAATATCTGAGTTATCCCCAACTTCTACTTCAAATACTAACTGATTAATTATACTGAACAAAAACATAAACCCAACACTTTTTCATGAGCTGAACTCAAAGATCTATGATGTCAACCCAATTCAAGATGGCTGACACAGCCAACTGACCATTGAAAACACAAAAATGGCTGCAGGCCCGTGATTTCTCATCGTCAGATGATGTTGGTCTAAAACTGTGGAATCTTTTTCTCGTTATTGTGCAGCTTTTTCCTTTAGGCTGAATCATGTTTGATCACAGACTAAGATGCCATCTATGATCAGTGTGGCGTCGCTCATTTTACGTGGAGTATTTTGCAGCCGAACAGCCGATCTTTGGATGGTAATCTCACTCCAGTGTCCATCATCTGTGTGCCGCTCTGTCAGGTCATCTTGTCCAATCACTTCAGTGATGGTGGAGCAGCGCAGCTCCAGTTTGACATGAGCAGAAACTTGTTTCCTCTGTTTGGTCACTACTGCAGAAGGCCCGAGAACTTCTTCAAGCAGTAAGTGTTTCACAGCAGCTCAAACACACACAGGTGCTCCACTCTGATTGGCTGCTTTATGACAGCTCGGTAGCATTGATCAGGTTGGGATTGGCCTTGAAAACATTTAGAACCCAGTCGTTTGTTTGTTCAGCAGCAAGTCCAGCAGAAATGGTTTTTATCACGACTACCTACGCATTCGTTTTGGTAATAAATCTTTTTGTTTCTGTCTGCAGTGTGAAGGAGGCCTGCATCATCTTGTGTCTAAATGTCGGCTCTGCCATTCTGCTGAAGAACCTCCTGAAAAGATCTGTGCAGCAGACGGGAGATCCAGAACGTGCCGGGGATTCTTCCCCAGAGTCTGCTCTGAATGAGATGGGCGTTTATTGCTTAGCACCGTGTGACGTACTTATTCTCCTCAACCTCAGAGCCTCTTTACCAGAAATATGAGATGTTTGGCTGTGATGTTCAGTGGGGCTGGCATCAGACTGACTGCAGACCTGCCATTGCAACCCATGTGATTGAGTTTTAAATCATTTCGAACTCATATTATAAATGTGTCGTTATTGACATTAAAATTAGAAGTATTAATAAACTTTGATTTCTTTAAAGTAATGTTTGTTTCCTATATTTATCAGAATGATCCATTTGTGTTGTCTTGTAATTAAACACGTTAATTGATCAATCGATCATTAATTTTCTTTACCTGCTTCTCCAGCAGCCACTGTGAGAGACACCTGGACAGGTCTTCTGTCCATCACAGCTTAATCCATTCATACTAAAATGAGTTTTAATGCAGTTTACATACTGGAAATGATCATTATCACCTGCTGCCAAAAGGGGAATGGGAATAATTTTGCCAGAGTTTGTGTGTTTTCATGTGTCTGTCTGTTAGAAGAAGAAATAGAAAAGAAAAAGGAAAAACTAAGAAAATGGCTAAAGCAAGGTTTGGAGATCCAAGCTCCAGTCTATGGAGGACTGAAAGCGACATAATTAAAACTAAAAGCAGAAATATATATATTTTGCTTTTGCTTTTTCCTTACACATTTCCTCCTCCTCTTTAATCACTGTGTGCATTTCTGCCTCCTCAGTATGCAAATGAGGTCAACTGGCAGATGAATCAACCCTATTCTTAAAAAGTAAACATCAAATCCCAACAACTATCCAAAAAATAACAAATTTCTCCAAGGCTTCAGGGTTAACCTTAAATTTAAGTAAATGTGAACGTTTTGCTCTTCATGAAACATCCCTTAAAGATATTTGCCAAGTCCGTATCAAATCTAAAATAAAATATTTGGGTATCCACTTATCTAAAGACCAAAAAAGTAATCAACTCCTCAATGTTGAAAGTAAACTCATTGCTTGCAAAATAAAACCAAACATATGGCTCCAAAGAGACTTATTAATCTTTAACAAAAATGGAAAGCTTATCGAGATGTATTTACCCGATTTACTCAAATGTCATTCCAAATAAATTAATGAAATCATTTTAACTTAATTTGGAGAAATAGGCCACATTATATTAAGAAAAGTATACCCATCCAAGGAATTATTTAGGAAATGTTTTAATATAGCTGATAACACTTGCACATTTTGTGAAAATGATATCGAAACAACTGACCACCTGTTCTTTTTTTGTGCAGTTGTCAAGAAATTTTTAGTGATTTGCAGACGTGGGGTAATAGCAATTTTACATCATCACCTGTTTCTCTTTGTAGAGATGATATTGTTTTTGGTTTGTAATTAAATAACAAAGAACAGGAACTCTGTATAAATGTTATTTTGTGTTTGGCTAAATTTTTTATTCATAGGAACAAAGTACAGAAATGCCCTCCCAATTTTATTCACTTTAAAAACGATCTCTACAAATATGTAAATTCTTTAAAATTTGTTAAAAATCCCAAAATTTATTTTCTCTTTTGAATGTTATTTCCCATAACTGATATGCTTATTCTACACTTTCCCCTGCATTAATTTAATATTACTTTATACGTTCCTTTATTTCTATTATTATTTGTTTCTTTTTCCTTTGTTCTATTTATGTTGTTCATTTAAAGAATGTATGACTAAACCTTTTTTTAAGACTAAGTTTGATGTAAAACTGAATTTTGATGTACACATGCTAATTTCAAATTAAAAAAATAAATTAAATTAAAGAGTAGGAGGAAATGTGTAAGGAAAAAGCAAAAGCAAAATATATATTTCTGCTTTTATTTTTGATTATGTCGCTTTCGGGCCTCCATACTAGTCGGCAGTAGGTGGCAGTAATGCAACTTGACGCTGGCAGACGCCCCCAACAAAAACGGCGAAGAAGAAGGAGCAGCAGCAGAAGAAGAACCACCACCTTCTGTTGATGACATTTTTCCCCAAGATGGCGTCGACGCAAATAACGGATGAAGAGCTTTTTTCCCAGCTGAAGTGCTTTGGCTTCACTCCGGGCCCGGTTACCGAAAACACGCGGCCGGTGTATCTGAAGAAGCTGAAGAAGCTTCGAGAGGAGCAGCAACAGAGAGGCTCCAGGGCGGCTAAAGGCCGCGGCGGGGGCAGCGGCAGCTCGGCGGCATCGAGGCCAGGGAGACATGACGTCACGCAGCTGAGCACAAGCAGGAGACCGGGCCCGAAGTCTTCCGTTCTCGGCTTCAGCTCCGACGAGTCTGACGCCGAGACCCCGCTGAAACGAAAAGGCCTGGATCACAGCAGGAGGGTGAACCGAAGCACAAATTGTCAACAGCAGCCGAAAACCAGACCGGCTTCGTCCAGAAGCGACACCATCAGGAGACCGTACGACGCTCTGAGTCCACCCCTGCCAGCACCAGAGGGACAGAGAAGCGTCCCGTTGGGCTGGGAGCTCGGGAAGAGATCCAGGCATTTACACAGTCCCAGAGACGAGGATGCTGGGGACGAAGACGTGAAGATTTCACACTCCGTAAATGGTCGCAGCAAACTAGCTGGAGAGTACTCGGACTCCGACGAGGAGGAGGAGGAGGAGGAGGAAACTGGGGGGCCCGGAGGCCGAGACGGAGAGCGGAGCAGCTTGGAGCTTCGACGGAGCCACACGACCGTGCCATTTTCCTCCCGGGCCGGAGGGAAAACCACTAATCCGCCTGAGAATCAAAACATGGTCGGAGGCCGAGAGGAAGTCGAAGAGGTGAAAAGGGGGGACTTGGACCCAGCGGGAGGTTCCCGGAGCTACAGGAAGAGAGGCTACGTGTCCCTCGGCGAGGACCACGCAGGAAGGGCCAACAAAAACAACCACGTTCACGGGGAGGACGAGGCGCCCAGAAACGTCCCCGACAACCGGTTCAGCATTGGGCTCAGACCGCGCCTCCTGAGCAGCAGCAGGACCCTCATCCAGGGGAACCACTCGAACCACAGCCCCGCTCCGAACCACTTCAAGAAGAAGTTATCAGTCCCAGAAGATGAGCTGCTGCTGCAGTTCAGGAGGGAGGAGCTGCCGTCCTCCGGCAGCTTCAGCGCCCATTACCTGTCCATGTTCCTGCTCACGGCCGCCTGCCTCTTCTTCCTGCTGCTGGGCCTCATGTACATCCGGATGAGGGGCTCCGGGGCCTCTGCCGTGGACGGTGGGGGTAAGTCAGCTGGGAAGTCATTCTTTAACATGTGCTGGGGAATCAAACAAATAAAACTACAGGAAAGTAGTACTGGGCGATATAACGATCCATATCGTGGGGACGATAGAAAAGTGTCTATCGTGATATATTTTCTTCTATCGTTTCTATCATAATTGTATCAATGATTCATGTAAATATTTCATAACGTAGGCTACGACGAATGTATTAGTGTTGTCACTTT
>NC_051430.1:33235300-33246288 GCF_001649575.2 Kryptolebias marmoratus
CCAACACAACAAACCTCTTCTATCACTTAAAGAAGAACCACGAAAAAGAATATTTAACAATCCAAAAAGTGCAAACAAACAAGTTGTAAAAGAGCCGGGAAAGTTGTGAAAAGTGAAACTATAGCCACCGAAGATAATGGAGTCTGTTGTCATTTGATACTGTTACGTCTAACAGGTACATATATATTGCTGCACTAAAATGCAGCAGATCTCATTTGTGAAAGTTCAGTTAAATGTCACTTCGAAATAAAGATTGAAATGAGATTATTTTTTCATATTTTTCAGAGAATAACTGACAACGTACGTAATTGGGGTATATTGTGATATATATCGTTATCGTGATATAAAATTATCCATATCGTGATATAGGATTTTTTCCATATCGCCCAGCACTATTTCAAAGTGACATTTAACTGAACTTTCGCAAACCCACACGTAAAGCAGCGTCATGTCGCAAAACGGAGGTTCTTCGCAGAACAGTTATTTTTTCTTCTTATTTATCACTTATATAAACTAAATGTATGCAAAGTGACAACACTAATACATTCGTCGTAGCCTACGTGAAAATACTGTCTGATAATGAGCCGGTCTGTTGGAGACCGCTGGTTTAATACATCATCTGTGGGCTGATCGGTTTCAGCCACAGAAAACTCATATCGGTCGGCCTCCTCTAAAAGTAACTTAAGAGGACAAAATACAGCCAGGTTGCAAAACAACAACGTTTTGAAGGAACTGAAAACATATCAGTGTATTTCGTTGAGGAAACTTGTCGTAAATAAGGTGAAATATTTGGAAAAATATAGAAGCGACAAAATTTATTCACACTCTATTCCTGATTCAGATAAATGTTTGGATATATGAAGGGTTAAAATGGCACAAAGTAAGCAGAAGTAGTGAGATTGCAAAATACTTGAAAGTTTCAGAAGAAACTATAAACACGAAGAGAAACATGAGTGTGACTGAGGTCACCCCAAAATGCAAAATAAAACTCCTACATCAAGACATTCAGGAGCAGCTTCATCGTTATTTCCTGCTGCTTTTTCTATCAGTTTTAATTAAAGATGAGATGATTGCACAACCTCGTGCAATATTTTGAGATCGGTTGGCTTGAAAATCTGTGTTGAGGAGGATGGTTATGTTAGTCAAATTTAAATTTTATTCATTTAGATATTAAATGTTTTTAACCAGGCTGAAGTAAAACGAATATGGTGGAGTAGCTCCATGAAGAGGGGGCGGGGCTAAAACTAAAACTCGAGCCAGCTGATGGGAATGCTGGTCCCAGTCACATTTACTAGTACCGTAGAGAAAAATGGTTGTTGTTGATGTTGAAACGTATAAGAAAATAAAAGGTAAAAGTCATAAAAAATTATGTGTTGACTACAAATATTAACGGCAATTAATTCTCAAAATCCATGTCCTTGATTAGGCTGACTATTCATGGCAGCCCTGATGGACAAGCATTTGCTTTTTTGTTTGACCTATAAAAAATAAGTTGTAAAGTTTTCGTTGCTTCTTTTCAAACATCCTTTAACTTACAGATGTGTTTTCTCTGTTATTTTAATAAGCTGTTTGTCTCTTTCTTTGTTTCAGTTAAGAACCACCCCTTTGGCAGCGGGTTTGACTCCTTATATGTGAGTACATAAGTTTATATATGTGTGTGTATATGTATATATATAAAATTCCCAGTTCTTTCTTTTCATTGAACTGTAGGGGTTTCAGAACATGCAAAAAAAATGGGGCATAAGGAATGTGATGAATTTTATTTTTTCTCATGGTTATTGCTATATTACATATAGATAAAGGTGAATGGAAGTATTACAGAAAAAGGGACGATCTTGGGTGAAAACGTGTAGAGGCAAATCGAAGTATTTGGCCAGTGCACGTCAAATTTAAATCACCCTTTAGTTCTGTTCTGGTCATTTATTTTCTTTGTTGCTCAGCTTTGAAATAATACCTGTAAATTTAACACCAAAACATTTGTCTCCATTGGGAATAGTGTGCCATGATGTCTGTCAGCGGTATGCCATACAGCATAGACAAAATCGACAGGAACAAATATGAGAAAAAAACGATGGGGATCTATGGGATTTTAAGTAAACATGAGTCGGATACAAGTGGCTAAAATGAGCTTCCTTAGAAATAAGGTGAGGAGCTCAGAGTAGAACAACCAGATGTTACAGTTTGGGAGTTATGGTGTAGCTATAGAGTGAAACAAAGTTTTTGTCAAGTTATTATTTTTTACAATAAAAGCGGAATCAGAGCCAAACTTAGTGCAACTTTTATAGTTTTTTTATTTTTTACTTCTGGCTTCTAATTTGACAACAATCCAACATTAATCTGTGTTCAGTGTATTAGGGCTTTAACTACCGTATGTTCCGGTCTATAAGGTGCACCTAAAAGCTTTCAATTCTGCCTTATGGTGCAGAAAATACGGTAATAATTTTGTTAGTTCACTAATCAGTGAAAATGTTTCATTAGTCTGTGCTTGGACCTCTTGTTGTGTTTTACGTCGTCTGCTTCAGTCGGCCCACCTGTAAATATCACCTGTCTGCATTACTGTGATCTAACCTGTGAAGGTTCAGATGAATGTGAAACTAATGAAATGTATTTCATTTTACTTTATGTGATCGTCACAAAAAAGGAAACTTATCAGTCAGTACAGAAATGCAAGAGGTCTGTCATTTTAAACAAGAGTAAATATGTCAACAAAATTGCTCACAAAGGGGTTTGAAAGTCTAAAAATAAATAACAGTGTAAAGTCTACATGAATTCATTAATTTCATATTGTGATAAAGCACTTTATTATTCTGAAAAACATAGAACTGAATAAATATTTTACAAATGAATTGTTTACTTTAGGTTGAAGAGGTTTACTATTAGATAAACACTAATATTACGTACAGAAGTTGACTCATTTACTGCTCCTAACAGGTCACATTTTATAACACAACTGGGTGATGTTCACTTAAGTCATCCAGGAGATCTTTTTTAAATTGACATAAACTTTTCTGTGCAAACATTTAAAAAGGAGGCAGCACAACGCGCTAACACTCCATCTAAAACTTAACTTTCATCATGCATGAATTACAAAAACAAAAGGTGAAAAACTTCACTCTCTCCTCAGTTTGAGCTGTGCACCCTGGAGCCTGAGGATTCTGCCCGTGCCACAAACGGCCTGCATGAGTGGAACGGTGCAACAAAGTTGTCAGAAAATACCTTGTGATTTTTCAACATATAAAAAGCCCCAACTTTTCACTTAATGGCAATAATTCACTTTACATTTTAAAACCTAAATCAGTTGGTTTAATGCTAAAACAGTTCCTGCAGAGTAACAGGATGAAGTTTGGTTGAAATACAGCCAGTGATGCAGATGATCAGTTGTCATTTTCTCCCAGTATAAAATTAGTACTTAGACATTTTAACAATAGTATTGCTCTTGTTATGTAATGTTACAAGATTTATATATATATAAGCCCAGCATGCTTGTCATTTGTCGGCCATCTTGGTTTTGAGAAAATTGTTGCATTTGCAGTAGATGACCAGTAGGTGGCAGTGTGGTAGTGGCTTCTGTGCGATAATAGCATCAAATGTTTTTTGACCAGCTGTCCGCTGTGTGAGAGAGCTTACATAAAGCTGCAGCTTTGCACAGTCTGCCTTCAGTGTTTTATTTGTTTTTTAGTGAAACTCTCACACACTTCTGACTGATTTTTATTCATTTCCTTCGAGCTCTGTCAGCCTTTTCCTCACCTTCTTCCCGGTTAGTCGTGGCAAACAGTAGCGATGATGCTGCCTCCACACGGTCTGGTTTTGCGTTGCAGTTTCATAAACCATTTATGTGGATCGTTGTGGCAGGAGCCGATTTTTAATGGTTTTGTTTTTGACAAGGCAACAGTAAAAATTCATGTCAACAGTTTTTTCTTAGTCGACTGGAATGACTAATTGTTGCAGCCCTAGTTTGTACGATTGAAGACATAAGATAAAGAATGTAACTAAAGTCTGACTGAATGTCGTCACATTAATAATAAACCGATTGTAGTTCAGTATTTCACTATTTCCTGTATGTTAACCAAGTGTTTCTGCTTTCAGGATAAGGAACAAAAAGATGTGATCCTACGACTGCTGCTGACTCTCCACGACCACCTGGCTGTTGTTGCTGGTAGATATCAACTTTCTCTTTAGCATTCACAAAATCCATGAGTGTGTAGCACAGAAGACTTTGTTTTTGGAGCATGGCTGATGTTTGTCACGACTCACAGCATCACCTTTCAGTTCTACTTGGAGACAGCTGCTACCATATCCTGTATAACAAATGAATAGAAAGCGTGTTTTAAGCCTTATTACCTGATGTGCGTTAGTTTTCAAATTCTTTTGCAATGACAGTAACTGCACATCTTGTTATTGTGTATAATTTACATTATACTCCTGTGCTCTTTAATATAAACATCAATCTGATATCAGTATATGAACTTCATGCAGAGATGTGTCAACGTGATACAAGTATTATGTGTGCTCTGTTTTATCATTCCATGAATACACTTCATCCTGGTATTACATTATTACTTCATTATCATTTAATATCGTGTCATCATTGCAATGTTGTCATTATGTTGTTATTGTATTATGTTATTACTTTTACCTTATCATAGTATTGTTTAGGGCTGCAACTATCGATAATTTCAATAATCGATTAATCGGGCGATTATTTTCTCGATTAATCGGTCGTCTTGGAATTCATTCATTCATTCAGTCATTCATTTTGGCCCACATAAAAAAGTTATCTGTATGTAAAGGAGTCGGTTGATGTAAAACTTTTACTACTTTCTTATTTTTAAATAAATCAACATAAATTCAATTCAACATTCTCACTTTATATACTTAGCTCTCAAGCAGAAAATAACAATAGCTAATTTACCACCCGTGTTTCACATCTCTAAAAAACTTACAACTAAATCAATTAAACACACACACACTACAAGTACCATTAAAACAATTAATTACAAAAATAAGTAGATGTAAATGTAGTTAAATGTTGCCTCACTCTTCACTTGCATACAGTGATCGACCCATGACTAAACATTACTTTGTGATGCCACCGGGTGGCGCTGAAAGCAGCGTGCAGTTTCCTGTATGCTAACTGCTGCTAACAGAGCTCACAGAGCTAGTTCTGCTGCTTAACAACTTACACAATAAACACAAAAGCCTATTCAGCAGATTCTAACCTGCAGTGAGTAAAATATGCCCCCAAAACAGTAATGGAGGAGCAGAAAGAAAGTTTGCAGTGAGGAAGAGGAGCCGTAGCTTCTTCATCATCATACGGAGCGGACAGTTTTGTTTTTTTTTTGTTTTTTTTAACGCTGCGGGTGATGTCACCGCTTCCGCGACAACGTTAGTGACGCATAAATTGCACAACACATATCGATAATGAATTTTGTTTCCAACGCTTTTAATTATCGAATTTTATCGATTTTATCGATTCGTTGTTGCAGCCCTAGTATTGTTACATTGTTATTACATCATCACATTGTTACATTATCATTACATCATTGTGATCATTATGCTATGGCATTATTATCATTACTTTGTTACATTAGTCCATCATTATTACATTACATCATCACCTTATTATCATTGCATTGCATTTTGTTATTGCGTTGTCACCTTGTTCTTTCGTTGTTATCCTGTGGTTATTACCATCAGGATATCATTGTGTTGGTGTTATAACGTTGTCATTATTCCAGGCCGTCATGACTGTGGAGATCAGCAGTATCCGAGGAGGAATCTGTCCATACACGAGGCCTCAGCTTTTTTATTGGTACGCTCACACATAAATATGTTTAATATATATATAACTGTGTTTTGCAAGACATACTTTAGAAGATTACAGTAGAGTTCATTTTTCTTTGTCAAAGTGAACTTTTCTCTGTTTTAAAGTTTACATTACATGTTTGTAAGTAAGTAAAAGTAAAAATCTAAGGTTTTTCTGTGATGTGAATTCTGCTTTAAACTTCACTGCCCGCTGCCTACAGGTGGGGTACGTTCTGAAGGTTTGACCAAAATGGTCACATTGTTGTTGTTTCTCATCTGAAGATGATTTTAGTTTAAAACTTTTGCTCATAATGCAGCGAGCAATATGATCCCTTCTAGGAGTGCTGAGGCTTCAGTTTATTTCTTTTTTCTGTTTAACCAAGCTAAAACCTAAAGTGACTGATTTCTGTTTACTGTGTTTGTTTTTCAGGCTCAAAATCAGGAGTTTGAAGAATTTCTTCACAGTTGTCTGGAGTGGATCATCCGTGCCAGTCAGGATGTTGGGATAAGGTACGGTCTGACACAAGTCTCAGATAGACTCAGGTTGTCCACTGAAGACCCTGACTTTTCCACATAAACACCCAACAGTTTGAGTGGCTTTCGGGGTTTAATGTCTTGGTGACTGCGTGTTCTTGCAGGCTGAGCGGGCAGGCAGCTGACAGCCCCGTGACCGACGTGTCTGAGATCGTTTGTTTGGAGTCCACACATCCCATGATGCCGTTCATGTGCCGGTTTCGCCGAGCTCTGCTCACAGTCACCAGTAAAGTCCTCCTGGTTGGTGTTGGTGAGTCGACCACGTCACAAACAGCAGATTTCCTGAAAGGACACATTAGTTCTCTTATTTGGAAATAAAATACATCTTTTCCATTCCCACACACCAAGAAAAGACCAAGTTGTTGCTCTCCACTGTCACCCCCACCCTGTGCTTGCTCTTTGTAATGAACCGGATAAAAACGAAGCACAGGAACCAGACCAACATAACCAGCAACCTTAGATGGGAAAAATAAAACAGAGGTGTCAAACCCAGTGACGCAAGGGGGCCAAAATGGAAAATTTGGTCCGAGCAAAGGGTCAATCACAATCAATATTTATTAAAAATTACATAAATTAATTAGTTTTAGATGTATTATGTCAAATCATTCATATAGAAATATCAATAACCTTTTCCCAGTTACAGATTATACAGAATTTAGAGCAAACAGACTTTAATGAACACAGACAAATAGATCAAACTTCTAAAAGCTCATCATTAACAGTCATGTCTTACGCCTCACTCAGCTTTTAAATGAAGTTTTTAACATTAAAACAGACAAAAACCTGATCATACAGAAATTAAAACTATATATTGTTGGCTTTTAAGTCACTGTCAGAGAAAACTTCACTAATTAGGCTCAGTTTTTTTAAGCAAAATAAGAATCAGAGACTCGATCTGAACCAGACTAGAGGGGCGGATGAAATGTTACAGAGGGCCGGATCTGGCCCTTGAAGTTGATTTATTTATGTGCATATGTAAAAATAGAGGTTCATCGAAGTGCTGTGTGTGTAAAAGAACAGCCATAGAACCAAACAATTAAAAGTAGATAAATAATAAACAGTTTCAGAAACGCTGCAGGACAGGAATAAGCTGCGAAGTCATTAAAAAATGCCTCTTCCTGCTGGAGACTAGCCTTCATGAGAGAGTCTCTGAAATGTTGAAACGTTCACAGGGAGTTCTCAGTTTCCTCTTGCAGTTTTGTACCATCTTGAATTTTGACCTTGCACAACAAGTTTTCTCTCTAAATAGCTGCAATCTCCAACTCTTCTCCAGTTTAGTTTCTGTAAGCTGTGCTGACAGCAAACGTCTGAGGCCAGAGGTTTAAAAACCTGGTCCAAGTCTGCCTAACTTCACGTGTAATTCAGTGGATTAAAGGCTCTGGAGTAGCTCTGTGATCAGGGAGCAGACAACTTTGGTGGATTAAATAATAAACATCTAGATGGCTGCCAAGGTGGTTGGGTCTGATGTGGGCAATCAATTTATCTCAAACAACAAACATTTATAAATGCTGCTCAAACCCCCTTAGAAGCAGGTTGGCTGTTTAATAATCATTTTCTGGAAGTTTGTATGGAAGTTTAGGGGAAAGACAGAGTTTTCAGCGATCTGTTGTGTGTCTGTGTGTAGTGGTAGTCCTTGTGTGGAGTGTGGTGTGCTACATGAAATATCGCTGGAGGAGAGAGGAGGAGGAGACGAGGCAGATGTATGACATGGTGGAGAGGATCATTGGTAAGGAGCGTTTGTACAGTTCAGATCCTTCTGTCTGGGAGCTCATTGCTGACGTGAACCTGCTGTGGTTGTTGTCGCTCAGATGTGTTAAGGACTCACGGGGAGGCCTGCCAAGAAAACCAGGAGCTGCAGCCCTACCTGCCCATCCCTCATGTCAGAGACTCTCTGATTCAGCCTCTTGACCGGTGAGTGCCGTCAGCTCTTCATCGTCTGTCTGCTTCCTGTTCATTCTGAGTGTACATGTTTTTAAAACTCTTATTGTCGTGCTCTAGAAGTGGCTCGGTGATGTTTCCAGTCACAAATGGCCTCCGACAGGTAGCTGTAAATGCAGCCAGTCAGATCCAGTAAACGGGCCGAACAGAAGCTGTTGGATGAGGATGTTCTGACCACTGAGGAGTCAGGAGAAAACATTTGTTGTTTCTGTGCGCTCCAAAGCCTCCGCTGGCCCCGGTACCGGGGGCCAGCAGCACTTCAGCGATTCAGATCAATCAAAACAAATGCTATACATTAATAAATATATGCATATTGGATATCAACGTAACAGGCAAAAGCTCCTCTAAACGATAGAAACATTATTTTCCACATCGACAACACCCAGCTTTAGCACTAAGCAGCCAAACGCAAAACATGAAAAAGACGCTAAACAAGCTAATCTGGTAAAACACACAGCAATGTCAGCGAATCCTGATCCAACCCACACAAACTGAATATCAGAGTAAACAAAAAAATATAAGCTTCGTCGCGCTACGTGCAAAATTCACCGAACCAGCAGCCAAAGAAAATGAATAACAAGACTCAATTCACGAAGCCAAAAACAAAATTTCAGTCCTACCTTTGCTGTGAAATGGTTATAATCCGTGTTAGATAAAATATTTTTAGTTTTTAGTCGCTTCTGTCTTCTGCATTCCGTGTACAAAACTCCGCAGCAACACTCGCTCGTTTCACCGGGCGTGCAGTTCCTTCGCTGTGATTGGTGAATGATGTTAGCTTCCATATTTATGTAAATATTTCTGGATTCTATTGGCTCTGGTGGTTCGATTGACATGTCAATCATCGAAATCGGCCAACGGGCTGCTGAGAAATTACCCCGTGATTTTTTTTTTTTTTGAGAAAACTGAAGGCTTTTTATAGTCTGGAGACTGCGGCAGTTGGTTTCCTCCCCTGCGCTGGCGTTAACTGATGGAAACTCTTGCCGTGCCGTGGGCTCGTGCTGCTGCTTCTTTTGAAATCTGAAGAATAAAACCACAATAGGTTGTTGAATTCATGTAAATTTGCTAAAAAGCTTTAAAGAAGGTGTGTCAGAGGTTGCATTTTGTCCACAGGAAGAAGATGAAGACGATTTGGACGCGGGCTGTAAGTTTCCTCTCAGCCAACGAGTCCAGGATCCGAACAGAGACTCAGAGGATCGGTGGAGCCGACTTCCTGGTCTGGAGGTGGATCCAGCCGTCTCTCAGCTCGGACAAATCCAAAGTCTGGCAGGGCAAAGGTCAGTCCTCACCGGACAAATATCTGGATATACATACAGAGGAAACCTGTGTACTACTTATTAGTATATTATTTATTCTGGACGGGGCGTATGTTGGTCACACGGTCGCAGATGTTCAGAAACTTGTTAAAAAGCAGCTAAAGCCAGTGTCTCACCAGGCTGAGACAAGAAAACACACACATTCTCTGTTTCTATGCACAACACGTTTGCATTTCCCCAGAATGCTGCACAAATATCTCAGGACAAAGTCTCCAGGAGTGAAATCCAAAGCTGCAGTCCTCCTCATTCATGGCTCAACAACTAATTCAGTCAGCTGGATTGTTGCTCAAAATCCTGGTTCTGTTTCAGGAGACGGTTTGAAACCCAGGTTTCCAGACGTGTCGCGGTTTCACATTAGAAACAGAGCAGAGATTTCTGTTGTTTTTTTACTGCAGCGTGTTCACTTCTAAAAGCTGAAGCTCGTCGGGAGTTGCTTTTGTGTGCACGTATCTGGGCAAGCCAAAAGTTTTAGGCGCTTTTCTGATGAGACGAATTGAAAAGAAACGACACTTTGAACATTTTATTATTTGTCGGTTGGTTCGTTTCTCTTGATTTCCTGCTAGTTTGCCATGTTGTTGTTGTTGTTGTTGTTTTTTCCAGCGTTCCCTCTGGACCGAAGGAATTCCCCTCCTAACAGCCTCACTCCGTGTCTGAAGATCAGAAATATGTTTGACCCCGTCATGTGAGTACCTCTCTGTAGTCGGCTTCATTCAGGATCACTTTTACAGATATTGATCTGAAAGTCGGTGTAGTAGCAGCTGAGAGTCTTTCACATCTCGCACTATTTGATTTGACCAAAGCGCCTACAACTCCTGTCATTTGTCATCATGAAAGACTGTGGGCTGTTTGGGTTTATTTGTGTTTGCAGGGAGGTTGGGGATAACTGGGATTTAGCCATCCAAGAAGCCATCCTGGAGAAGTGCAGCGATAACGACGGCATCGTCCATATTGCTGTGGATAAAAACTCCCGGGAGGTAAGCGCCGATCCTTCAGAGAGGTCCTCAGTGTTGAGCTGCTGGTCACTGATCGTCCTGCCTCCACAGGGCTGTGTTTATGTCAAGTGTCTGTCTCCAGAGCACTCAGGGAAGGCCTTCAAAGCTCTCCATGGCTCCTGGTTCGATGGTAAACTGCACCGACTCACACATGCAGAAATATGGCATCAAATATTTCACACACACTCAACTACTGCTGGGTGATATAACGATCCACATCGTGGGGACGATAGAAAAGTGTCTATCGTGATATATTTTCTTCTATCGTTTCTGTCATAATTGTATCAATGATTCATGTAAATATTTCATAACGTAGGCTACGACGAATGTATTAGTGTTGTCACTTTGCATACATTCAGTTTATAGAAGTGATAAATAAGAAGAAAAAACAACTATTTTGTGAAGA
>NC_051430.1:33246842-33252438 GCF_001649575.2 Kryptolebias marmoratus
AAAAGGTAAGAAATTAGATTATTTTTTCATATTTTTCAGAGAATAACTGACAACATACGTAATTGGGGTATATCGTGATATATATCGTTATCGTGATATAAAATTATCCATATCGTGATGTAGGATTTGTTCCATATCGCCCAGCACTAGTTAATACTATCAAAAAGTGAACTAAAACTAAACAGCTAAAAATGAAGTAGATCCTAATCATCTGAATGAGAGAAATAAGTCTGAAGCCCAGGCAGCAGGAAATGCTGACTCAGCAGCCACTCCTGGAACCAGTGGTTCTGTCAGTCCAGTTGGTTTCACTCTACAGTAAACTTCCTTCAAAGCAAACCGTCGGTACAGACGTGGGTTTTTTGGCTCCCATTGAGAGTTGTGGCGTTTTGCTCGACAGGTAAGCTGGTGACGGTGAAATACCTGCGTCTGGACCGGTACCACCAGCGCTTCCCGCAGGCCCAGGGCTGCGTGGCGCCTCTGAAGGCCTCCAGCCTCCATCAGAACCCCCTGAACTCTGCACCTTACCAACAGCCACACGGGTCAGCCAGCTCTTCCAGCTTCTCATGAGACCACTCGTTTCTTCTCAAAGAGAAGCTGCTCAGCCATGCAGCGGCTCTTTTGTCTTGTTTTGTTTTTTGAACATATAAACTGTATATTTCAAGTGTCATGGAAATAAAAGTTTTGCGTATTTAACGTGTTTATAGACCAATCTTCTCTTCCATAGCTGAGTGCCACAGTGGAGCTCCGTTCTCTTCAGTCTGACTTCGTGCCATCGCTTAAAATCACTCAAATTCTTTTTTTTACTTTCTATATCCTCCTCATTTTAAGATACCTGGAAGATGAGAAGTACGTCTTTTTCTTCTGCTCTGAATTTGTGATTTTGAAGCACAAGTTTTCTTACATCTTCTGTATTAAAAATCCACTTGAAGCGCACATTTCTCACGCTCGGCGGGAACGCAGAGGCGACGCGGCGGTTCTGTCCACCTGGGGTTTTTTTCTTTGCAGAAAGAAAGAAATGGAACAGAATCTTTTCTTGCACCTGGAGCTTGTTTCTCGTTTGTGATCAGTCTCGTTGCGTTTCCTTTCAGCAGACAGCTTTTATTCTGTCTGTCTGCATGAGAGCTGCAGATATCAGGGTATCAAACCGCCGGGCTCGTCGCGTTGTCAGGATCACTTTCATTACTAAATTCTCCAAGCTGAGGGATCCTCGGCTCCTCTCGTTCCTGAAACAAAGAGTTGATGCTCATTTTAAACTTTTCTTTCTTTGCTTTTCCGGCTGCGGTGACAGTTTGCAGCAAATGATCCGACTGTGCCTTAAATTTATGCGTTTTTTTGTTATTTTTTCCCAAACTGGCACTGAATTGGAGAATGTACCAGAGTTAAAGGGTGAGGGGAATATAGTTAGTTTAAGAGTTTGGTATTTTGTAGCAGTTTTCTTTGATATTAAACCAAAACCTTCTATTTATTTTTCTTTTTTAACAAGGGTTTTGTGATATTTAAATGTCACCAGACCTGTTGTATAATTTTCAGTGTTTTTCATCAATGATTGACATTTGTAAGAATTGTCAGGATGTGTAAAACAAAATAAAGTGAACACTTGGAGAAAATGAAACTTAATTGTAATTGTTTTCCATTTAAATGGTGTTAAATGTACCACTGTATGAAGCTAAGAAAAAAAACATTTAAAAAGTTACAGAAGTTTTAAATGTAATTTGTCAAATAAATGAAACATTTATTAGATTTTATATTGTGTTTTGGTTGTTTTACCACGGTGTGACGTGTCTGAATGTTGTCAGTGGTTCTGCTCCACAGGTCGGATGTGATGAAGAAGAGAAAGAGGAAGTCGGGAAGGATCTCGATCAAACCTGGGACTCTTTAAGGCATCTCATATTTTTCTTCTTTTTCCTGAATAGGGCACCTAATGAAATCTTTATATAAATCCTTTTTCTTTCTACACGCCTTTTCCAAACTCCTTGTCATCCAAGGAGTCAAAGTATTTTTTGATGTTTGTTTATATTCTTTAAAGGGACAATAATAGTTATAGATTCTCACAAATACATCCAGGAATGTGTTCTACGACTCGTTATCAACATAAACATTTTGCCAATTAAAGTTTAATAATTCTGCTTTCATTTCTTTCTCAGCTTTAGGTAATTTTCATCTAACTAATTTAGAAATTGGTTTTGTCATATTTAATTAAACTGTTTAACACAGTGGCAAATGATCTGTGATGTCCTGCATGTTTTAGTTTGATGTTTTCACACACCTGCTTTGAATGAGAGTGATTAACAGGCTTCTGCAGCCACTGAACACCTGCTGCAGAGCAGGGAGACAATGAAACCTGCAGGATAGTGTTCCTCGATGACCAGGGGTGGAATCACTGGCTTAGATTATTACAAAGTGTGTTGGCTTTGGGTAGCACAGGGGTGGGCAACCCTGGTCCTCAGAGCCACCATCCTGCAGGTTTTACTTGTTTCTCTGCTCCAACACACCTGATCTGAATCAATGTGTGATTAACAGGCTTCTGCAGAACATGAAGAGGTGATTTAACCACTGAGTCAGGCGTGTTGGAGCAGAGAAACAAGTAAAACCTGCAGGACGGTGGCCCTGAGGACCAGGGTTGCAGCTGCATCCGAGCCCTTCAGCATCTCTGCAGAACTCTTAGTTCGTTCACAACTATATACATCTTGTCTTTTGCTTTGTAGATAAATGCAGATACTGTGTTGTAACACTGTTTGTTTTTTTTACAGCACCACTATTAGAAAGAATGAAAGGGACAGGTTTGGTATTTTTAGATTTTTAGTCACTCAAACAAAAAAACAAAAACTTCCTTCAAACTGTGATGATAAAGAGGACATAAATATGTCTGTGACTTCCGACAAGATTTCACTGGAAATTCATCACCTCCCCTGTATTTCCAGCAACCTTGGTTTAAAAAAATAATCCTAAAAGGTTAGCAGAATTTATGTTAAAGTGTGTCTGCAGAAACAAACCTCTTCTGTTAGGTAACTAAAGTAAAGGTGAGGAAAAAAGTGAACATATCTCTGCAGTGTCTTAGTGTTTTTAAGTCTCTTCTTAAAACACTGGCTTTTAATACAGCATGAGAGTTCAGGTATGGTTTTATTTGTCTTTTAATTTGTTGTTTTTGGCCAGCTGCAGCCGTTTTTAAATGTCCTATATAAATAAATTGTAATTTGATTTAATGGGTGTGAAAAAAAAAATTGCGAAAAGTGGCAACGTTTTAAATCCTGAAAAAACACAAATCCTTCTCCTTTTTGACACAGTACTTGCAGGTAAAGATAGTATATTTTTCTTTTAATTTCTTCTGTTTTCAACTGTGTGTCAAATACAAAAAGTAGGCACATCTTTTCATTCATTTCACAATAAACATTTAATTAAAACTGGAAAACCTTCATTGTGAAGGCAATCATGATGCACGCTGGAAGATCATCCTATGCTAAACGCCACAGATATCAAGTCTCTTCTCTGTTGTTTTAATAACATTATAACGATCACCGTGGTCGACGAGGCAGTCAGTCCAGTGATGACGCTTATTGTCACAAATGGAGTAAACCATCACTGGCTGCCTTATTTTAGAGAAGTTTGTGTTTACTACCTGCAACTGCATGTAAAGAAATAAAAATATTTGTATTGACCGTTACTGGTCGTCTCAAACTGTAGGAGCTGTGCGTTTGTCTTTGAGCGGTGATTCGTGTTTCTCTCGTTCACACCTCAGGCTTCCCAACGGTCGCTCCACCAACAAACGAAGTGTTGGAGGAGGAAGAGGAGCTCGCGTCTCCAGGCTGAAAAGCCAGAGACGCAGAGTTAATGCAGTAGCGCTGTCCCGTAGGTCTCGGACCATCATCAAACAGGTGTCCAAGATGAGCTCCACACTGAAACACATCAAGGAAACAAAGACATTTAGCAGCAAGTCTGACATATTCTGCATCATATGTAGATTTACTTTTCTTTTTTTCGATTAAAGCACGGTGATTTCACTAGTGTTCTGTGATTTTAGCTCCTCTCCACTGGCTCCCTGTCAAAGTCAAAACTAGAATTTAAAATCTTACTTCTAACATACAAAGCTCCATCTTCTATTAAAGATCCTATTGTTCCATATTTTCCCAACAGAGCACTTCGCTCTCAGACTGCAGGTTTACTTGTGGTTCCTAGAGTTTCTGAAAGTAGAACAGGAGGCAGAGTTTTCAGTTCTCAGGCTCCTCTCTGGTGGAACCAACTTCCAGTTTCTGTCTGTGAGGCTGCCACCCTGTCTGCTTTAAAGACCAGACTTAAGGCTTTCCTTTTTGATAAATCCTATAGTTAGGGTTGGCTTGGGTTTCTCCTAGTTATGTTGATACAGGCTTAGACAAACTGGGCAGATTTCCTCAATGCTGCTGTGTTTACTTGTTCTACTCTCCATTAACCTACATTAACCTGTTTTTCTTCCCGTAGAAGCTGTTAAGTTGAGCTTAGAAGTGAGGGGGTAGGAACCGTTCTGTGATAACCTGATGACACGGGGACCAGAAACATGGTGCACAACACTTGAATACTGTGGGTGGAAAACCAGAACTGACATTTCCAAACACCAGAGAGGCAGCCGGTAAGGAAACAATAATGTTCTGGAGATGGGTTTTATAAAGCTCTGTGGATTAAGTACTTGGTAGATTTTAAAGATGGCCATAGGGTTGGTTGTAAGTTTAATACTGTTGATGAAAATGTATTTATTCAAGCTAACAGTCTTCTAGTTTCACGCCAACTTATTAACAAAACTAACATACAGGATGTACTCTTTTTGTCAATAAGTGGATCCAGTAAAGACTCAGTGTGGAGTGAGAAATCACAGGATATGACTCTTTCTTAGAAACGACACATTGATTTGAAAGAATGCAACAGCACAAACCCTCTAACCCTCATCCTCAGCTTCTCATCCAAGTTTATTGCTATTCACGTCTTCACGTCTTCCACCAGGGTCCTTATTTCTAATTGCAGCTTTTCTCTGTGTCAGTCTCTCCAGGTTGAATTTTAGTTTAGCAATGATTTCTTTTATTTTAACTTCTGTGTTAGACTCTACTAATTTAGTTTCTTCAACTTTTGACAACTTAGTCAATGTAAGGAGCTTCAGAAACTCCCTGATATTTTCTTTCTGAAGTTCTTGTTTTTCTGCTTCCATGATGTGTGGTCGCTCTCGCTTCTAATATGCAACGACCAATCGACACAACCTTTCTTTACTGAGGTATTGTGTTATAACCAAGCGGAAAGGGGGAGATGTTTGTCTTTCACAGCAGTGATCGCTGCATTTATGACATACCTGACTGCATGTGGTCTCCACCCTGTGCATCCCATAGGAAAAGTCATCGGACAGAGCGATGGACTCCTTGTTCAGAAGATCGAAGAAGGATGGCCAGCCTGAAAAAGGCAGTTCATTAGAAACATGAAAACCGCACAGCGTCGGTTGTCTCGTGTGTCTCATCAGGACTGATTTAAGAGGTTTAAAAGAAAAGAAAACAAGGTTTTATAACCCACATCATTTATGTTATTAAACAAAACGTTGAGTGCAGGTGAGTGCAGGTGAATGCAGGTGAGTACAGGTGAGTGC
>NC_051430.1:33254408-33257623 GCF_001649575.2 Kryptolebias marmoratus
GGTGAGTGAAGGTGAGTGCAGGTGAGTGCAGGTGAGTGCAGGTGAGTGCAGGTGAATGCAGGTGAGTGCAGAGGGTCAGGGAAGTTGTTTGTTGTGCTGCCATCTTCATTCCATGTTTTTTTTTATTCACTAAGTTAAAAAGGCCTAGCATTTCTAAAATGAATGCATATCACTCGACACCATTAATGCCGTATTTTATGTTTGGTCAAATCTTGAATGTTATGTGTGATATTGTGAGATGTCACAGTCAGAGTACAGTATGTTGTGATACTCAGATACTACCACACAAAGTTTTAATTATCATTTTGTGTTAGCTAAAGGTCACTTAGCTGAGGCAGCCATCTTGAATCAGGTTGACTCTAAAAGTTAATCAATTGTAGATGTACATCTAATAATTAGTGGTTCAGGGGATATTTTGCTAACACCCACTGCTGATAAAAAAAAACATTATTTTTCAATCAGTGGTGTCTAACCCTGGTCCTGGAGGGTAACGGAGAGTGATTAACAGGATTAACATGCAGGATGGTGGCCCTGCAGGACCAGGATTGGATGAAAATTCATATTTATATAGATATGTTGCATTTAAAAGCCAATTATAAGACCTTTTATTAAAATAAAAACAATAAGGCCAACAGTGAAACATCTGACAGAAGTTAACTCACCTGAGCCTGAGTCAAATTTGGACTTTGAGCTGTGAAAGGAAACAAAAGACATCTCAGAAAAAATATTCTGTCAAGCAAATACGTTATTTTATCTTCTGATTTTTATTTTTGTGCTGGAGTGCTTTTGTGTCTACCAGCTGGAAAATTTTATTTATGTATTACAAAAAAAAAAAAAAAAAAATCGGATTACATGAGATTTTAGACCAGGGGTCTCCAACCCTGGTCCTCAGGGCCACCATCCTGCAGGTTTTACTTGTTTCTCTGCTCCAACACACCTGATCTGAATCAATGGGTGATTAACAGACTTCTGCAGAACATGAAGAGGTGATTTAACCTCTGAATCACCAGGAATAGATGTTTTAAAATGTCAAATTCATGTATATGTGAACGGTAAATTAGAATTAGAATCTAGAAAAACAAAAGTAAAATAATAAAAGACTAATAAAACAAAAATAATTAAATGTCTCAGTTGGAGAAAGAGAAAAGTACGACTAAATCAATTAAATTAAGTTTCATAAAAAGTCAGATAGATAAAATGGACTGAAGGCCCACTAAAATTTGTGGTGGCCATCTTGGATCAATGATTATGATGTGATAACCCCCCCCCCCACACACACACACACACACACACACACACCTGCACAGCTCCTTACCTGAACAGTGGAGCCCCACAAACAACACAGGTATACGTCCCCTCGTCTTTATGATCTGTAAGCTCTCCTGTAAACGCACTGTGGGTAAAAACATGCAGGCTGTGAAGGAATGCATATCGCCCGCCACATTTTACACTAAAATTCTCATGTTGAGAAATGATGGACAACCAGTGATTACTTTCTACAAACTTCATTCATATTCATCCAGTGGTTCATGAGATATTTTGCTAACAGACAGACTGGCAAAAACATCATGAAGCTTTTTCTGCAGCATGAGGTATCTGTGTGTGGATGTCTTAAATGAAACGGGTAACTTTTTGACCACAATCAGAATAATAAACAGGAAGTGAGTACAGTAAAAGGCCAACCTCTCGGTTCCTCTCTCCTGGGTAACGTGATACTGCTGAGGAGTGAGGCGTTTCTTTAGTTCCTCCTGAGAGAAACTCACCGGCCATGACTTCTTGGTCCGACGTGCTCCTGAGGAACGGCACAAAGGAAAGTTACACGAAATTTCTCAACAGAAATGTGTCGTTCTGTCTTAACGTCTTACTTTGATGCACAAATGAGCCAGAAAAATCAAAACCAAAATGCTTTATCGGAAGTTTTACTCATGCTGCAACTTTGCAAATCTGATCCATATTGACGGGGAAAAAGGACACCTGGGTGTCCTATGAAATGTGCTGGACTCCAGCAGGTATGGCCCCCCTCACACCGAATGATGAGCCCACTATCCTCTCTATGAGCAGCAGCTGGCTGCTCGTCCTGAGCCTGGTTCTGGTTCTGGTTCTGGTAAAAGGGAGTTTTTTCTTTCCACTGTCACCAATGAGCTGCTCAGGATGGGAGACTGTCAGGAAGTGAAGATTCAACACAATCTGCTGGCTTCCTTAGATAGATAACTTTTACTAATTAGCTCTTTATAATGTATGTGAATGTTTTTGTACAGTACCCTGAGACGACTTTTGCTGCGACCTGGTGCTATATAAATAAACTAATTTCAATAGTGAAGACAATCGTGACATCTTTATACTTTACGTGATGCCCATATGTGACCTCTGATGGTAAAAGGAGTCAGATTGAGCTGAAAGTGCAAAAATAAAATGCAAATATAGTTGGGGGTTTTTTGCCATAATTGAGATTTACTTTAAAATGATTCCATAAAGACACCACCTAACTATCCAAGGAATTAAAATGTCATTTAATCATCATAATCTAACTTTAAATTAAAATCTTTTAACAGGTATGTCTCCAGAAATAATCCTTTTATTTCTAACTCTTGTCATTTCTTTTGAAACTGACCGTTTTTCTCTGCTGTCTGCCGAAGCGCTAGGGCATAGATTTGTATAACGTTTGGTGTCATTGTGAAGTTCAGAGATTTAGGGCTGGAACTCCTGATGATGACATTCTGGACCAATAAAAATCAAGTTTTCAAACCTGCACCCTCGTTAACAAAACTAGCTTGTTTCCAGGCCAGGTGACACAAACTGTTTATCATTTTGAAGCTTTTGAGATGGAGAGTTAAAAAATAATAACTAAATAATGAAAAATTCCTCATTTTACCAACACAAGTCACAAATGGGTTTTTGGTGAGAAAATGGCTTTTTTTCTTCCCCTGCTCCCACCTTATCCCGTCTAAATCAGCAGCTGCAGCTGATCCAGAACGCAGCTGCTCGTGTTCTCACTAAAACCAGGAAGATGGAGCACATAACACCAGTTTCAAAGTCCCTACACTGGCTCCCTGTAGCTCAAAGAATAGACTTTAAAATACTGTTGTTAGTTTATAAATCACTGAATGGTTTATTAAAGATCTGTTATCGCTGTACCAACCGTCTAGACCCCTCAGATCTTCTGGTTCTGGACTGGTCTGCATACCCAGAACCAGAACCAAACGAGGAGAAGCAGC